>NC_064850.1:94949133-95226633 GCF_024139225.1 Suncus etruscus | reverse complement strand
CCACTTTTTAGAGGGCAGATAGTTGAAAATAGCTATGAAGCTAAAAAACTAAAACAAAAATCAGATTATTTTATAAGGTACATATAATAGCTTATAAATATGTGTAAATAACTCAACTACCAAGCAAAACAAATATCAGACTAGGAAACAGACCTGCTTCTTGCCCCTCTCTCTGAGCACCTTCCATTATCCATGGATATGGTACTTAGTTCTTGGTGGACCAAAATTTCTCCAGCTAGCAAATTAGAGCTGTAATTACCTCTCAACCTCACAGTTGTTGAGAAGCAAAAAGGCATTAATGATCATGTCATCCAAGTCTTGTAGTCTTCACAAATATATAATATATATATATTTCCCTGAGGATTGAAGCAAACCAAAATAATTTAATGATTGAGTCAGGACTATTAAGTAGTCAAAGAAACAGAGTTGATAGTAAACCCTGTCATGCTGGCAGTCATAGAATGAAGAAAGACCAATAGCAAAATCATTCAAGAAATCTAGACTACAAATACATTTTTTAAATGACAGACATTTATTAGAATATATAACGGCAAATCTTACACAGTGATATTTAAGGTACACAATGGCAAATCTTACACAGTGATATTTAAGGTACACGGTGACAATAAATGAGGGCCTTTCCACCAGCAGTGTTGTCCTCCCTTCATCCCTGTTCCCAAGCATATATCCCTTATCTTCCTCCTTTATCCCCCAGAATGCTAGTGCACGTAAAAGCATATATGTTAACACTAATGTAAACCTTTTTTTTTCTTTTTTTGCAGTTCCAGATATTTTTACTAGTGGTTTCTTAAAGGTTTGGAGTCAAAGGAACACTGTAAAAACAATGTTAGTGTGGCAATTATTGTTTGCATGGGCCCACCAAAGTATGGGGGTCATGGAAAGGAAAAACTTTGGCCTAAGTACAAGGAGACCCTACCCCTGAAGTTTCCTGACATAAGACCATTTCAAGGCTCCAGGCAAACTAGTTTGTCCAATCCAGGTCATTGTCTGTAGTGCCCATACAGTTATATTTTTCACAGTCTCTGTTATTGATCTCACGTTTCTGTATTGAAGATCCTAGAATCTGCATATCCTACATTGAAGTCAGGATGGTGTGGAGCGGCGTCTAATTTCAATTCGCAATTAATGGGCAATTCAGAAAGCCCTGTCCAGATGCAGGTCATTGTTGTTGTTTAAATCTTCTCAGTGTTAAGGGAAGACTCTTTTGAGTAAATCAATGTCAGAGCAGCAGTAGGGTCTTCCCTGGTAGAGGATTGCTTCCAGGTAATGTCATAAACAACGTTGGATGTTTTAAAGATGGCTTCCCTGGTTCAGGGGTGACTGGAAAATACCCAAACCTCTGAGGCCTGTGCCAGGTCATCATGTCAATGTTCAGGGTTTGTAAGGTTCCATTGCACCACAAGATTTGTGTGTTCCTATCTCTATTAGATAAGAACTTATTTGTATGTATAGTATTTTCCATTTTAATGTGCCCATGCAAACAAGGAATAATGCCACCTGGCATTATCAGCGCATAAGGGGGCCGCAAGAACAAGTCCAACAATCCCCGTGACCTGGTTCAAACATCAGAAATAAACTGAGGGACTCTATCACCAAAATTCCTTATTGAACAGTTCACAGCAAGATTGGTGCCTATGGAGATGTAAGAACAAGTCCAACAATTCAATTGACTTGGTTCTTATATAAACGTTAAATGGAGGGACACTTCCACATACTTCCTTATTTAACAAATAACAAAGGGAAGGAAAGATAGAGAGGACTCTTTCACCAAAATACCTTATTGAACAGTTCACAGAGAGGAGAGAAAATAAAAAGTGGGGAAATAAACAATCTAACTTAAGACAGTGGACTCAGTTGTCACCGTTGATGGGAACTAATCAGAAACCTAGTTTGGTAGCAACCACAGTTACACAATGAAAGGAGGAAGAAGCCAAGAGACCACTGAGAGTAAACAAGTAGGAAAAAAGAGTCCATCCTGAGAGTCCATCCTCTCATTTTTATTTTGAAAATATATGGTACCCCCACCGGAACTGGTCTCTTCCCAAACTGAGAGTCAGTCCTCCCATTTTTATTTTAAATATATATAGTATGCACGGGGGCACCAGCCCCACGTGGTTTTTTAAATGGAGACCAATGAGAAGAAAAAAAAAATACCAGTGAATGTCACGACATAATGTCCCAACAAACACCAGTGCTGCATCGGCCCGCCATTCACCCCATGTGTCCCCGTCTTAGTGTCAGGAGAGAAAGGGGAAAGCCTGAGGACCACGATAGAATCCATCTGGGCCGGCAACCAGGGAAGGCCTGGAGTAGGGGGGGAAATAGGGGAAGGGCTGGAGGCCTGCCAAGCCTCCCAGCACCCCCCAAGCTAGGGAGAATGCCATCCAGCATGGGGTGTCCCCTAACCCCATACCTGGGAAGAGTTGGCCTTCAGGATCAAGGCACCGGAAGCCAGCTATCTTCCCGGCCCCTCCCTTTGCTCCTCCTCCCTAGTGTAGAGGGGCAGGGAAGCCTGGAGATCCCTAATGGAGTACACCTAGAACCCACAGCAGGCCACTTGAGGTGGCACTCAGGCCAGGCCTAGAGTCCAGAGGGAAATAGGAGAACGGCTGGAGGCCTGCCAAGCCTCCCAGCTCTAGACTACAAATATATTTAATGGTGTGAACTCATTTCTAAACAAATGGTTTCTGATTTGATCCAAAAGCAGAACTTACTTGTCTTCTCAACATCTCAAAAGTGCCTCTTTTTATGATACACATAGGGCTACATCAATGCAAAGATGCACTGTTTGACTTAGTATAAGATCATATTTGGTGTCATCAAACAGATATCCATATTTGAGTCCCCCACCTGGCCTCCTGAATGCCTACACCCTGCCTTCTCTACCTTCATCCTTGTCTCTCTCCATCTTCTTGCTTACTCAGCAGCCTCCTTGGCCTCACTGCCTCTTCTGCTGACCAATACCTTTTTTTTTTTTTTTTGGAGCACCAGGCTAAAGGGACAGGAGGGGCTGGCATGTATGGGATGGTTTTAACAGACCAATGGAATTTATGCAGTTCGAACTTGAATTCTCAATTAAACAGATATGACTCTGAGGTGTCTCTGGGCTCCCACTCTGAACTCCAGGTCCAGGAAAGTTCAAAGTGTGCCACCATTTGGACCTCCCAATCAACCGAGGGCCTTCTTGACTTCAAGGCCATCTTGACTCACCAGTTGAATGTGGTAAGCCTTACACACTACATAGAGGAGAGGCAGGGCAGCAGCTGCTGACTAGACAGAGGTTCTTGAGAAATCTAAAGGAGACTATCTAAGGGTATGGGCAGATGTCAAGCTGTCTAAGAGCTTAGGCAGGTGTCCTACATCAAGAGACTCTTCAGTCTTTCTCATACTCATTCTCTCTCTGATCTCCTCTTTAATAGCAAGGACCTTGCTCTTGGTTCCATGCTCAAAATCAAAGAGATGCCATGCATTTTCACAGTTACCATTTAACTTTAAGCAGCCTTTTTTTCTCTGTTCCCACACCTGTTCCAACTACTCAGTGGTTTTTGGTTTTTCAACATTGTCAATTAAGTACTAGCAGTTTCAACCCCTAGAAATCTTAGTGTTCACTCTACAAGCCAATTGTTTTCTCTATGAACAAGTTCCACTGGAGCTTCCTTACTCTTCTTTTTTATCTCCTTCAAACTCTCACATTTTCCTGCCCCTTAGTGGCCCAATCAAGACAAGAGGCAACAAACAACTTTCACAGACAGGAAATCCTTCACATAGGGTCTGAAGGAGATCTTATTTAATTGGCAACTGCAAACTGATGGCAAACTGTTTTAGACCCGGCAATACTAGCTACTTAGCTCTCAAGTTAAAGAAAACTGGCCCAAGAAAGATTTCCAAAGAGCTGCAAATCCTCTTGGATACAAAGAAAGGGAAAAAATTTGCTTGACAGTTTGCCCCTGGGGCTAAAGCATGAGTGACATTCCATATGCCAATCTATTTGCCTAATAATGAAAACAAAGAATGTCACTACAATTGGATATGAAGACACACGGCATCCAGGCAAAGGGGTGAGGAAAATGTAGGGTCTAAATAAGCAAGATGAGATGTCTTTTAAATCAAGTTCTTAATAGTGTTCCAGTCTCACATCAGTGGGGTTTTTAAACCCCAAAACAGAGAAGTGAAGCCCTGCCAGGCCAGGCGCAGAGACAAGTCCTGGGCGGCTCTCTGTTGCCATCCAGTGGTTCAGTGCTGCATGATGACCAGAGTTCCCCTGAAGTGTCTAAAAATCAGCCTGCTTGAAATCTTATCTCCTTCAAAGAATTAGTAAAGCTTCCAGAATGTCCCTTCCCTCCCTCCGCTGTTCTCTGAACTCCCTCATTAGCTGCCTTTGTTTGTCTTTGAGATTAGGGAGTCTTGGCTGGCCAGGCCTCTCCTGTTGACTAAAAAACTGAATATTAAAAAAAAAAATTGCTTTGTGTCATTCTTGAGCCACCTCTGCAGTTCTCTTAATTGGTTTAAAAGATGGGCCCAGAGGGCTGGAGAGAGAATCAGTGAGAACCTGGAAGGAAAAGAGGCTCTGGCTTCACTGGAGTGCCAAATGGCAGACAAGCTCCTTTATGGGTTCATTTGGTCTCTACAAAGCCTTCTCTAATGAAAGAGGAAGAGCAGACAAAAGGGCAGTTTAAGGAACATTGGACTCTTCCTGGAGAAGGCTGAACTTGATTGATCCGGAGGAATTCTCACTTCTACTCACTGACTCTCTGTGTCTCTATCTCTCTCTGTCTCTCTGTCTCTCTGTCTCTGTCTCTCTCTGTCTCTCTGTCTCTCTCTCTCTGTCTCTCTTCCCCCCCCCCCCATTTGTTCATTTGGGGGCCACATTTGACAGTCCTCAGAGGTTACTCCTGGCTCTAAGCTCAGGGATCACTCCAAGCCTAACTAGGGGACCACAGTTATGCTGGGGATCAAACCCAGATTGGCTGCATGCAAGACAAATGCCCTCCTCACTGTACTATCACTCTGGCTCCTCTCTTTAAATGCATCAGGTAACACCAGTTGAAGCTTCTTGTTCGAATTGTCCAGTAGTTTTCTTTCAAAACCTGGCTGGATTCACACACACACACACACACACACACACACACACACAGAGTAAGTCTTCCATCTTCTGGTTCTACTCCCTTGCAGCTCCTTAGAAGCAGGGCAAGTAAATTGCCACCCCCATTTCAGTTGTCCAAACAATGGAAAGCATGAGAAGCCTCCAGTAGTTTCAGGTGCACTCCTGAACACCAAGATCTTACAAAAATTCAGACTTCTAAAAATTGCTTCTACTGTTTTTTAAAAATAAGACCCTATAAAATACCTTCTAGGTCAAATGTGAAATTTTAGGACATTAGACCATCTAATTTGTGTGTCTGGACCTTTGAATATCCCAGTCTCAGCATGTCTCCAGGTAAACATGCACACATGTGTCCTATCAGTATAGGCTTGACTGTCCAGGCCACATCAGGCCAGGCTCATGAATCTCTGCTGAGAGGATTTGCTTGCCAGCACACTATCAGTTGTATAGTAAGCAGTAAAGAGATGACAAGACTCAAGATAGCATCACAATACAAATCATGTTAGCATTTATTACACATTTTGGATGCCTTTCATTAAACTTATCTTTTTGTGATAAATAATATTAGCATATGTTAAATATCGAGAGTAATTCAACTTAATTTTTTTAGTCCAAGTATTTCTCTTTTGGGCTTTGCCTCAATTTATTTGAAACGTGTCTAGAGATTGCAATATGAGCTCATTTAAAATTGTTGCCATTTGCAAATACTTATCTGTGTAAATGAAAATTTTTATCATTTTGTTCTACCCAAAGAAAATAAATACTATACTAAGAAAGCCAGGATAATATTTATTAGTAGAATCCATTAGCAAATACAATATATTTCTATTGTTTTTTAAACAAAAAAAAGAAAAAGTCTGTTGCAGATTGAATTCTGCCCTCTCAACACTCAAATTCGTAGCTTCAATTCTAATACCAGTACCTCAGGATAAAGCATGTTTGAAGTGACATTTTCAAAGAGATGATTAAGTTCCATATGCCTCTTAGTGTGGGTCCTCCCTCATATAAGATATTGCCTTTACTTGAAGATTTGGAATTGTAGAGACACTAAGGAAAAGTGTGCAAACGGGTGTTGTGAAGACAGAGAGAGAGCTGGCCTCTGTCTGTCAAGGAGAGAAGTCTCAGAAGATACTAACCTTCCAACACTGGGGTTTAGTGACATCAGACTGCTAAAACAAACTGCAAAAAGCAGTATCTACTGCTTTAGTCAGTTAACCCAGAGTGTTTGGTTCCAGTAGCCCTGGCAGATTAATAGGAAGTCTAAAACAATTAGGCTGAGGATCTTACATGATACCACTACACCAGCAGTAAAACAATTAGGGGCTGGAGCAGTGGGGCGGAGTGGTAAGGCATCCATCTTGCCAGATCTAGCCTAGGATGAACCGCAGTTCAATCCCTGGCGTCCCAGATGGTCTCCCAAGCCAGGAGCGATTTTTGAGCATATAGCCAGGAGTAACCCCTGAGCATTACCTGGTGTGGTCCAAAAAACCAAAACCAAAACAAACAACAACAACAACAACAAAAAACCAATTAGGTTAGAAATTTCTCATGTTATCTGTGGAACTTGTTTCTTGCCTGGGGGTTTGTTGGAGTTTTTTTTCCCCTTTTAATTCATTATTGAAGTGCAATTTACATGTGGTGCAATGTACCTTTGTTAAGTGTACAATGCACTGTGCTAAGTGTGTAAGTCAATGTAGCATTTTATGGTTATCGCTCATGATACGGCTATAATCTTGAGAAGTAAACATATCTCTGCAGCTTCATTTCTTCAACTGCAATACCTTGATTGAGGGTTTCTCTTGAGAATTTTTAGCATACCTATATATAAGACCCCTGTGTTTCATTCAGATAGAAGAATCCATTGTTTACATGATTTAGTGCTCTTCTGTCCTGACCCACCTAAGTCTTAGATCCTGGGTTCCTGCAAGCTTTGACTATACTCTTAATACTCCCATCTTGACTGATAGATATAGAAACACCTCTCATACCTCCACCCCAAAGGTGAGAGTTAGCTTTGAAGGCCCATAGACAATCTTCCCCTGGGTGGTAAACAGCCATTAAATGACAACTAATAACCATCTATACTCACATACATGTGCTTCCTTCCCTTGGGTTATAGATTTAGCTAGAATCTCACTCTTTTTTTTTTTTTCCATAGATAAGGCAACTTTATTCAGTAAAATGAGCCAATGTTGATGCCAGGGAAAAACAAATAAATGGCTTTCAGCAATGTGCTTTACATTCTGTTGATTTAGAACAAATAACTGTTTATCTGAAGGGTATCGTCTCTTCGTCTCTATACCTTTTCTTTTTTTTTTTTTTTAGCAATTCATCTAAGTGAAACACATTGAATTTGTTATTGTGATAGTTTGCAATTTATCATTATTTTTATAGTGACATAAGCTTCCTATTTTTATTATTCAAGGTAGCTATTTTGTTCATACAAAGATTTTCCTTATTGACATTAGTCAAAATAATACAATATTAAATTATTCAGTATTGCAGGTTTAGTATCAGGTGCTAAAATATTCACTAAAATATGCAAATTTAAACATAAAGTAATTGTATTATTCTTTTTTTTTATTTTTTATCTTTATTTAAACACCGTGATTACAAACATGATTATAGTTGTATGATTACAGTCATGTAAAGAGCACCCCCCTTCACCGGTGCAACATTCCCACCACCAATTTCCCAGATAAAGGATCCAGCTATACCACTCCTAGGAATATACCCAAGAAACACAAAAATACAATACAAAAATCCCTTCCTTACTCCTATATTCATTGCAGCGCTATTTACAATAGCCAGACTCTGGAAACAACCAAGATGCCCTTCAACAGATGAGTGGCTGAAGAAACTGTGGTACATATACACAATGGAATACTATGCAGCCATCAGGAGAGATGAAGTCATGAAATTTTCCAATACATGGATGTACGTGGAATCTATTATGCTGAGTGAAGTAAGTCAGAGGGAGAGAGAAAGATGCAGAATGGTTTTACTCATCTATGGGCTTTAAGAAAAATGAAGGACATTTTTAACAGTATCTCAGAGACAAGAGAGATGAGGGCTGGTAGGTGCAGCTCAGGACATGCAGCTCATCACATAGAGTGATGAGTGCAGTTGCAGAGATGACTACACTGAAAACTATCATAAAATGTGAATGAATGAGGGAAGTAGAAAGCCTGTCTCGAGTACAGGTGTAGGGGGGTAGGGAGGAGGGAGATCTAGAATCTCACTCTTAATGGACACAGAATCCAGCAGAAATGATGAGATAATGCTTCTGAGATTAAATGGCAAATCACCCATAGCTCTTCTCTTGTGTTTTCTCTCTGGCCTCTCATTCATCTACATTCTCTGAGGGAGACTAGCCTCCATGGTATAAAGCTACCCTCTCAGAGCTCTGGAAGAACTTCTGCCTCTACCCAGGAGCCAGTGGAACCCTGAGCCTTATCAACTGTCATGTGCATGAGCTTGAAGGCAGATCATGATGACCATAGTCATAATTAGTATTTATACCCATATTTGTGGGACTTAACCTGCTAAGTTGCACCAGTATTGTGAGGTAATTTTTGTTATTTTAATTTATTGAATTTGGGAATAATTTGTTCACTAGCAATAGACAACCATTATACCCACCTTGAAAGAATGGGGTTAAAAATCAGTCTCACCACTTGGGAGAGATCCCTGTTCTACTCATTGCCCAACACACTATCAATCATTAAATAAATCACTGGCAACATCAGCCCACACTTGACCTTTAGGAATTTCCCAAGTTTCAACTGCTTATAGCTACCACCTCTTCTTCCAATGCTCTGTTAAAAAAAAAAAAAAAAAAAAAAAAAGGCTCTTATGTCCTATGTCTCTTGGGAGAAGCTTGCTACCTCTCTGACCTTGAAATTCAATTTTCAATGCTTTAGGAAGCCCACTACAAAAAATGGACTCAAAAAATGATGGTATTTATTTTGTAAGTATTTTCTCATCCATAAGGCAGAAGCAATGTTTTCTTTTCTTTTTTCTTTTATTTATTTAAAATATTATTTTTTAAATAATATTTTATTTTTAAAATAATATTTTTACTTAAACACCGTGATTACAAACATGACTAGTTAGGTTTCAGTCACAAAAAGAACAACCCCCCCCCTTCTCCAGTACAACATTCCCATCACCAATGCCCCCATCTCCCTCTTCCCACACCCCCTGCCTGTATTCATGATAGGCACTCTACTTCACTCACTCATTAACATTGTCATGGTTGTTGTTAGTGTATTATTTCTTTAACTGCACTCACCCTTCTTTGAGGTGAGCTTCATTTCGTGAGCCGGTTCTTCCAGCCCTCATCTCTGGGCATTATTGCAATAATGTCTTTTATTTTTCTTAAAACCCATAGATAAGTGAGACTATTCTTTGTTTCTCTCTCCCTCTGACATATTTCACTCAGCATAATAGTTTTCATGTTCATTCATATATAGAAAATTTCATGACTTCATCTCTCCTGATGGCTGCATAATATTTCATTGTGTATATGTACCACAGTTTCTTTAGCCATTCATCTGTTGAAGGGCATCTTGGTTGCAATGTTTTCTTGTAATCTCTACATTTTAGGTAAAAATAAAATAGCAGATTGGGTTACAATTTTTATTTCTCTCTTCGTTTCCTTCTAATTAGATGCTATGGTGTGACCCCAATATGCCCACGTGGTTAGGAGTCCATAGATTTCTTCTTTGAGTTCAAAGTCCATACCTGACTTGTTCCACATATTCCACAGCCTCCAAAAAGTGAAGAGCTACTCAACTATAAGCAAGTATATAGGGTTGCCTTAGCAATGGTATTTTAAAATATCTGAGCTGACATTCTTGAAAATGTGGCATCCATTGCTTGAAATGTCCACCATTAAAATCACTAACGAATTGATAATAAATCTGTCAAAGGTAGTTTAATACATAAAGAAAAAACTATATTGGGCTAACAAGAGGAGTGTTTCTCTCTTGATCCCCACCAATTAGGGAATTTTTCTTTGGAAATTCACTTCAATATATCAGTTTTTGTCAAGTAAAGAAGGATCTGAATGATATTCCCTATTTATAAATATCAAATTACAGATTGGGGGGGTTGCTTCATACCTGACTCAGTACTCATACTTACTCCTGGCTCTATGCTCAAGGATCAAACTTAGTAAGCTCAAAAACCCATATGAAGTGCTGGGGATCATATCTGGATCTGCTGTTGTACAAGGCAAGCACCCTACCCACACCCACTCTGGCCCCTAAATTCAAGGTTTTCAGACTATATTTCTTTTATTTGCATTTATATTTTTCCAGGGAATTTCATCATGCCCTGGTAACTGTGTAATAGATGAAGTACGGTCACTTAAGTCTTAGGAAGGATTGAGGAGAATTGTAAAATTATAGAAACCATGATTCATCATCTGCAGTCAGCTTTCCCATTGTCTCTAGTTTTTTCAATCCTAATTTTCTCACTCCTGTGCTGGAGTGGACACATGCCTTAGACTTGGCAAATCTCAGTAATTTAAAATTGGCTGACAATATTTACTCTAAAGAATAGAGACAAAAAAGAAGCTAGAGTGACAGAGAGAATGAAGTGAAACCCTGCCCCAGAAGCAGGCATGGAAGTGTGGGTGGGAGGAAAGAGGACATTAGAGAAGGTGAGAGGGAAACTACTGGTAAGAAATGTTCACTGCTGAAGGTTGTTGTACATTGTATGATTGTAACTCAATCATGAAGAACTTTATCTGTAGAAAATAAAGCTCTGGTATGAACAACCTTGTAACCACATGTTTTAATAAAAATATTTTTAAAAAAATAAAGACTGAGGCTAGCTCTTCTCTTGGATTACTATAAAGATTCTGGAGAAGGTAGTTTTCCTATTGTTTGATAAGGCAGAAGAACATACATTGAGTGATGCAGGCTACTACAGGGAAAGAACTTTCCTATGCAACAAAGTCTAGCTACAAAGCAGGAAAGGAAAAAGAGGAAAGGCCTTCCTGGAGTCTGAGTGATAGTACAGCAGATAGGGTGTTTGCCTTGCACATGGCTGACCAGGGCTCAACCCCTGGAGCCCAACAGAGTCCCCTAAGCTCACCAGGAGTACTTCCTGAGAGTAGAGCCAAGAGTATTTTCCTTGAACACTGCAGAGTGTGGCCCCTCTCCCCCCAAAAAAGACCATTGAAAGTGTTGTATTTCAGTTCCTATTTCTAAGACTCTAATTCCAACTGCAAATTCTTCAGTATGTGAGGCCATCAATAAAGCTAGATTGAGCTGAGTGTCAGTTATTTGTAACTCAACCATCTTCATAAATACTCAGGTTAAGAAGAGTTAAGAGATTAGACAAATTCTATTAATGGAAAGTTGAAGAGATAATACAAATATATGGTGTTTGTCTTGCATGCAGCTGGTCCTAATTCTATACCTGGCACCACATATGGTGCCTTGAGCACTACTAGGGGTTACTCTTGATCACAAGCTAGGATTAACCCTTGAGCATCTCCAGTTCTGGACCAATAATAATAAAATAAAATGGAGCACAGAGAAAAAGGCTTTAAGCTAAAGTAATGGGGCACAATGAGATCCCAGGGAGTCCCAGTTTAACATATACTTGTATATCTAATAACAAAATGTAAAATAGTTCTAGAGGGAAAAAAGAGAATTGTTCTATGTAAAATTCCTGTCAAATTCTCAAGTAACAAGTTAATCCAGGCCCGATTCATTTTAAATGGTATTTTATCTGTGAAAACTAGTTGGTAGAACAGGCTGTATTCTTTGAAAGGAAAGGACTAGTTAATAGAGTAACCTGTACTGTTTCTATTACAAGCAACCTCTGCTTTTTAAATGTAATATGGCCCTGGGGATAATGTCATTGATTAGGTTGTCATGTTGCAAGACTCCAACAGAACAGTGGCTTTGTGTTAGAGGGGAAAGCATGGGTGCTGGAAAGGCATTAACATTGGAGTCAAGACACCATACTCTCTCACCCAATCCCTACCATGTGCAAGGGTGAAGGGAGTCACCTCAGTGTTGGAGCCACGAGACACTAACAGCTCCTAAGGGAATAGAGCAAATAGTCTTGGCCTTGGGCTCATTAGTACCAAGTTCTTGCCAGCTGAATTAATCACAGAAACAAATGCTTGTCTATGCAACACACATTTTCCCAGGGCACTTAAGCTCTCAATTTAAAGGGAAGTTAAAATAAGAGCAGAAATCTATACTTTTCTGAGAAAATATTTCTGAAAAAATATCTATATTTTTGTTTGCTAAAATAGAATATTCAGTTCCCTATCAAGATTCCCAAAATTGGGTTCTCTGGCCTCTAAAGGAAGTTTTTTCAATCCAGAGTAATAGCCCCCATAGTCAGATCTGGAGTCCCACCACTATACTCTTTCTTTTTTCTATTCTCTCTTTCACTGCTCCTTTAAGAATGCCAAGTGGCAAGTTAAAAATGTTATAGAACTTGACCCCAAATTCAATCCTAAACAATGCACCAACCCCGTAGGCACCACAGAATACAATTTTGTAGCTCGAGTATCACCAGGCCTAAACAGTCATGGATTATTGACTAGAGTACTGCTTGAGAGTACTCTAAAATTCTGCCTTTGTATCTTCCAGAAATTAGCAATGTACCAATACCATACATATAAAGAAAAATCTTCTACTTACTCCTAAGACCCACTTGCAAAAGCCACTACCACAACCACGTGCCCAGTGAGCACATGCAGAACTAAAGTCATGAACATACATACTCAGTGACAAGGTCTGTGATCCCAAAGGAGTGGAATGTTTTACCCCAAATAATAATAGAATTTTGGGGTAGAGTCTTTCCTAGTCAAACACACTTAATTTTAAAATAATTTCCCTTGGTGGGACCAGTGTCATAGTACAGCAGTTAGGGTACTTATCTTGAACATGCCCGGCCCAGATTCCATCACTGGTGGAGGGAGGTTGACACTGGTGGTGGGAATTTCAGATATACAGTGAGTTAGGGTCATTACCACCACCAGTGTCAACCTCCCTCCACCAGTGAACCCAGAGTACATCCTATACCAATACCCTTTGTATCCTGGCCTGCCAGTATAACAGGCCCATTTAAGTTGAGATTATTAAAGTTTAGGTCTCTTGATTCTTTTGTCATTGACTTCAGTATTTTAGTATTTTGGTATATAGGTATTAAAAAAATAAGCCAGAAAGATTTGGAAAGTGGAGAGATAGTTTAGGGGGTATGGGACTCACCTTGCTTGCAGCTGACCTGGGTTTGATCAATGGCATCCCATGAGGTCCCTTGAAGATGCTCAGGAGTGATTCCTGAGTGCAGAATCAGGAGTTATCCCTGAGCATTGCCAGATATGGTACCAAAACAAAACAAATCAAAGATGTGTATTGGGACACACACAGCCCACCATTTAGAGATGTGTGTTTTCAAGAGGAATTTCCTTAGATTTGTAGACTACATAGTAATTGATTTTACACTTGATCCAAATTTTAGGCATCAAATTCCCCCCCTGAACCTTTCTTACACATTATCCCATTTAATAGAACTTTATTTATACTTTATTATAACTTTATTTAATTTATTCATAACTTTATAATTATAATAATTTTTATAACTTTATCATTTATTTATAACTTTATTTAATAGAACTTTCTTACACATTATCCCATTTAATCTTCATGCTTAATGGAAAGAAATCAATTGAAACAAGATATGTTGCCTCACCTTTGTTTTCCAAGTAATTCTTGTTCTTTCTAACAGTATTCTAAGAAACCTTAAAATAATCTATAATTCATGTATCTAGAGCAAAGAATTTTAGCAGATTGATATATATGTATTATTCTACCATCTATTTTATGCACATATAACATAACTTTATAATATAACATATTATACTTTCAAAGCTACCTTCTTCTGAACAAGGTAACATAAATATTTTTCCATGACATAAAATAATATTGTTTCTACAATATATTAAGGTTACATGAAGGTCCATCAGATATATCCCATGATATATTTAACCAATTCCCTGTTGTAAGAGACAAACTGCTTCCAATTTTAGTTATAAAAACGCTTTAATCAGCATTATAATAGCAAAATCTTTGTACAGATCCATGATTATTCCTTTCCTACAAGTATAATTTCTGGGTCATAGCACATGTAAAATTTTAAGGCTTTCCTTCTCTATTGCCAAATATCCTGTAAAAAAAATGATGTCAATTTATAAGGCCACAGTGTTATAAAGAGAGTACTAATTTCCCTTCAACACTGCCAGAATTTTTATTTTTATATTTGCTGATTGTTGGCATAAGAGTTAACTATTGTTTAAAATGTGCAATCCCTGACATTTACTAGAGTGGTAAAATACATTTCATAGTCATATTTTCATGAATTTACTAGACATTTACATTTCTTCCTACATCAAGTGATTTTTTTGGTCACTTTTTTAAGTTGTTCCTCTTTTTCGTACTGGTTTTAAATGCTTATTATTAAACTCCATAAGCACCTTATATAAATATTTAAGTCTTGCATAGGCACAAGAAATATTGTTTCCCAGATTGCCTTTTAATATTATTTAGTATATGTATAAGCTTACATAATAAATTTTTATGAGCTCAAATAATTCCATCTCTTCCTGTTTATTGTATTTTCATGCACACTAAGAAAGGCCTTCCAAGATTTTTTCTCAATTACTTCATTATCCTTTAGAACAATAAAAGCTTTAGTTTAATTTGCTTTTGTTGGGGGGTGCTCCCTGTAGTGTCTTAGAACCCAGGAGCCACTGAATAGAGGAGGCCTCATAGTGCCAGAGATTGAATGTGCCTCTGAATAAGACAGGAAAGAAATGCATTCTGGCCCTCTGAGCCCTTTTTCCCCAGCTTGTGAACTATGAAGTTTTATTTGCTACATTTAAAGCATTACTTTGCATTCCAAATATAAAAAAAACTACCTTATTAAATGACTAGCCAATATTAGATCATCTGTTTTCTTCCCATAAAGTTAAAAATGCCAGGGTTACCGCAAACAAAATTTCTATTACAAGTTTTGTGATTTCTATTCCATTGTCCTGCCCTATCACTGAAAAACACTTCTTTTCTACACCAACTGGTGACCTGTTTTTTCACATCTCTTTAATAAAGAGTGGATACAGTAATATTAATCATAGATAGTTTTAAAATAAAAAGCGTCATTTCAAAAGAAATCGTTTCCAGGCTTTAATCATAGTGCTTTTGATGCTATTAGTCATTAAAACTGAAAGGAAAAATGTCCTATTAAAATTCTTGGCTCTCCATTGATTAACCCTTCAGTTATGTTGAGATCAGTTAGGGAAGGTAAATCCTGATCAGAACAGCAGAGAGGAATAATCTGTTCAAATGGTCATTCTGCTCTGTGGCTACTCCTTTAACATGGAAGACTAAGAACCCACTTAGGATACTGGGTAGTGTAAATAGGTCTTTGACCCTGTACCAAAGACTCCTATCACTCACTGTTTTGAATCTGTTTCTGGTCAAGTCAGTTGGCCTGAATGTAGCTCTAATGAGGCTGAGGTCATGGGTTCAATACCAGTGTGGTCTAATTACCAATATGTCAACTGTTCAATGCCCTAGTTTGTACTTCTAAAGCACACCAGTCATTTTGCATATGACCCAGCCTTGGTCACACAGGGGACAAGGTGAGAGAGCAGAGATAAATCAGAAAAAATCTCCCACCATATTGGGACGCGCATTCATCTCCCTGCTGTTGCCAGTTCAGCAGCAGAGACAATGACATGACAGCAAGAACATACTCTTTTGTTGGCAGGATGATGGCTAGAAATTGGTGCATACTCACCCCACACTGCAAAGAAGCTGCCGAACTCCCTTCTCAAAAGACTTACTATTCTAATTTAGAGGATAAAGATTAGGACAGGGGCTCTAACGGAAATGCTTCCCGTGACCACTGATGATCTGGGAAACTCAATCAAAAATTTAAATGGAGATGTGAACCTTCTTTTTTAATTTCATTATAAAGTCAGTAAAGCATATTAGAGGAACTTAAGAAACAAAGGAAGAAAACAGTCTCCCACACACAACACATGCACAGTTAGACATTTTAGACAACAGCTCTATACACATGCACAGTTAGACATTTTAGACAACAGCTCTATTTCTTTTTGTTTGTTTGTTTTGTTTTGTTTTGGGGTCACACCTGGTGACGCTCAGGGGTTACTCCTGCTATGCACTCAGAAATCGCTCCCGGCTTGAGGGAACCATATGGGACACAGGGGGGTCAAACCATGGTCCGTCTAGGGTAGCACATGCAAAGCAGACGCCTTACTGCTTGCGCCACCGCTCCAGTCCAACAGCTCTATTTCTTTACAATGTCCATGCTTGGCACAAATAATTTTTACAAGAGGAATGAACATCTTTCTTAAGAAAATTTAATCACCAGCCAGGTGATTTAACAAATGTCAACGAATTTAACAAATTGAACAAAGAGGCTATTTGAAACCATCCCCTTGTCTTCCAAGCCTTGCACAGAGAAGAACTCAATTCTGGTGAGTCCTCATATGTCTCAAAGGGACTGACCCACCAGCCGGACAAATGGCCCCAAACTAACCTCCCCCAAGAAATAGAAGCTGTCTGGGTACTCTTCATATCACTTACACTTCATGAACTAATGACATTTCTAATGACAAATATTCAACAGAATATCATTTGGAAAACATCAAGGGGGTGGGCAGTGAATACTCCTGCCCGGTGTGAAGGCTGCAGAGTGAGTTCTCCCTTCAAAACGTACTGTAATTTCTCATGGAAACACTTTGTGAAAAGCCTGTCATATATCGTAGCCCCTAAGTACGAAACCACCGGTCCCTTGAACCACACAAAACAGCTGTGCCCTCAGAGGAAAGGTCATTTGCTGCAGTCATGTTTCTTTTTACTTTTAAAGAAACGTCAGGCCATGTTTTATGTGGTCCTTATGACAGGGTGCTGTTTATTGTATCACCAAGCTGCCATAACTTCAGGACAAGGAAACTGCCATTATTTGGAGAGTATATATCTTTCTGACTTACAGGAAAGATGAAAATTAAGAACGGCCCTTTTTCGGAGTGGGCCTAAGGATTCTTTGACAGTCTCCAACAATATTTCAAACATCTTCGTCAGCCCCATAAAACCTGATGCTCACCTCTCTGAGCCTGGCTAGAGCTGCCTTAGAATTAGGACATTTTCCCCAAGTGTGGTGTGAATGCTGCCACTTGCAGCTGTTTGGGGCCAATGAATTTCAATCAATTTCTTTGGTGCCCTTCAAGGATAATGAAGTTACATAAGGAAATTCCAAGATTGGCTGAAGAGAGTGCAGAGGTTTGAGGCACTGGTCTTGTATAAAACTGACCCTCATTCTATCCCTGGAACAATATGGTTTTCTGAGCATCACCCAGTGCAGTGTTGGAGGCCCCTGAGTACCAATGAAGTGGTCCAAGTAACCTTAGCACCACAAGAGCCCAAATAGCACTGCATCGTTAGACTCTTACATAGAACAGCTGGCCTCGTTAGCTGTGTTTCACAGCTGGGCCACCTGAGTATCATCTGAGAGGTCCTCCTCTGAAACCCCACACACAAAACTTAATCACAAAGGCATTTAAAATTAACAATAAGAGTTTATGATGTGTCTAGTTTTTAACTAAACATTGAGAAAACATTTTCTAAATTGATCTCACATATAGGACAACATTATAAATCCTATTGACCAGAAAAGAAGAGTCGCATGTTGGGACTGTAGTGATAGCACAGAAGTAGGGTGTTTTCCTTGCACCTGGGTGACCCAGGTTTAATTCCTGGCATCCCATATAGTCCCGAACCTGCCAAGAGTGGTTTCTAAGCACAGAGCCAGGAATAACATCTGAGTGCCATCAGGTGTGGCCCAAAAAGCAAAAAAAAAAAAAAAAAAAAAAGTAACATGTAAAGAAATCACTTAACCAGCCCTAAGGTCACCTTGCCAGAAAGTAAGAATAGCAGCATTCAAACTCAGGTATGCTCACCCTCAGCCATACATGCAATCAGTATGTGTTGGCTCATGGAAGTTTCTCCCACATGCACTGTGGTTCCTGCCTTTCCTGTCTAAATTGTATCAGAGCATAAGTCCCTGGGCACAGTAATATGCCCTGTGACAGCTTCCATTTGAAATTAGATCTGTATGACCTCCAGCTCTACACTCTGATGCCAGAGTGCGTTGGCAGGGAGCGTTTCCAAGAGCTGAGAAGTAAAGGAAACGTGAATCGTTTTCAAAAATCTGCTTCCATTCTTGATTGTCTAGGATCAAAGGGAGAGGGCATGAGATAAAGTCACGTGAGAGTTCTGTTCAAGATCCTTGTCAAATCCTCTTTTTGTGTGTTTCAATAGTCTAGGTGGGTGAAATTTTAGAAACCTTAAGCTGTTTCCTAAATCAGCTGAATCTGGGCCAACCTTATGAGGGCCAAGTAGTTACTAAGCTCATGCAACCTGGTCTGGATCATTCTTCCAGCAATACCTTCCCTGGGGTCATGTAGCTAGTTGTAGCACAGTGCAGGGTAGGCAAGGTCTGCCAGCTGGAAATCTGTTGGGATGGGGAAACTTGTGAAGTTCACACTGAGTAGGTGAAGCGACTGTGAAACTTTCTTCAAATAGAGAGAAGAGAGTTTACAAGGGAAACTAAAAGCTGACATACAAATGTGCTTTCCCTCCTTCTTAGCTTGTCCCCCATTCCACTTTCCCCTCCCTGTCCCTGCTCCCTGGGCCACCGTTGGGAAAGGGGAGAGTGAAAATCACTGGATAGGTGGGCTGGCTTCTAGCCCTGGCTCTGACACTCACAGCTTTGTAACTCTAGACAAGTCGCTTAACCTATGTCTTTCGACCTCAATTTTTTTCATTTTTTTTTAGCAAACTTATATTAAATGCCAAATGAAATGCTCATATTTCATCAGTGACATGAGGAATTAGTCTAAATGAATTCTGCAGTCCTTTCTAGATTTAAAATTCTGTGCACCTCCCCAGCATGCCCTTTTCCCTTATCTCATGTTCTTCCTTTGCTATAACTTGCCTTCCAGCCCACCTTTGTATCTATGACATAGAAGTAAAGAAATAAAGAGGAAAGGAAAGAAATCATAGATGAGTAAAATATTCTTTTCTCCCTCCCTTCTATACTTTCTTTTCTCCTCTGTTTCTTTTTTCTTCTTAGTATCACAGTACTTTTCATTGGCTTACAAGAGAGATTTACAAAGACTAAAGATACTTCTTATCATTTAATTCCTAATTCAAGTAAACATTTTCTGAAGTATAAATGATATATTAAATTATATTGGTCTCCAGCGTTGAGCATCATGATATAAAATTTGTATGTATTGTGAAAAGATGACCACTGTAAATCAAGTTACCATCAATCACCATGCAAAGGCAATGCTTGAGCTTTACCCTCTGCAACTTTAAAGTATGCTCTTTATTATTATTGATGATAGTCACCATGTTATATAAAATGTGACCTTCATTTATTTATTTTATTTTATAACTTTAAGTTTGTACCTCTTGACCTCTCCACCCATTTCACTCAGAGGAGCCTATCAACTCAAATGATAACTACTGAAAGGGAGAAAATATTTGGAAATTATATATCTGATAAGGAGTAAATGTCAAAAAATCTATTTAAAAAAACTCATAAAACTAGTAACAGGAAAAATATTAAAAATAGGAAGAGAGGAGCAGAGGGTTAGCACAGAGAGATTAAGGTATCTGCCTTGTAATTAGCTAATTCTGGTTCAATACCTAGCACTGCTGATGGTCGCAAAACAGGCAAAAGTTGGTAAAGAATCTGAATAAATAGTTTTTTCAAAGAAAATATATGTTTTGGCTTGGGTTTTTTGTTTTGTTTTGTTTTGTTTTTGTTTTTTGTTTTGGTTTTTGGGTCATACCCGGCAGCACTCAGGGTTTACTACTGGCTCTGCACTCAGAAATCGCTCCTGGCAGGCTCAGGGGACCACATGGGATCCCAGGATTCAAACCACCATCCTTCTGGATGCAAGGCAAATGCCCTACCTCCATGCTATCTCTCCACAAAGAAAATATATGGATGGTAAGCAAATATACAAAAAGATGCTCAACATGGAAATACAAATCATAATAATTAGATATCACTTCAAATATATTAGATCAGCTATTATTGAAAATATAAGAATTAAAAAGTGTTGAAGATGTGGAGAAAATTGGACTCCTGTGTATTGCAAATTTATATGTAAATTAACATAGCCACTATTGAAAATAGAATGGTAACTCTATTTTAAAAATGCAAAATATGGTAACTTTGTGATCCAGCAATTCCAGTACTATGTAAATTATACATAGGAAATAAAACTATTAATTTCAAAACATATATACAGCTGCATTCAGCCAGTTCCTCTGTTCTTGAAAGGGATCTATATCAAGCCAATTGGATATATACCAATAAAAAATTATGGGCACATTGGCTACACAACTGAAAGCTGGCAATCTTGGGAGGAGAGTGTGGGTCAAGTCCCTACTCTGTTAAAGCCATGCCTGCTGCATCAAACACCCATCATAGCCACTTCCCTAAAAGCACTTGCCCTGCTTTACCTACAGCTCTACAGCTCTCTGCATAAACACCAATCGAACCAAAAGTCTCGGTATACTGGTATTTGGGCTGATATTACCAAGATTTTTTGAAGTGAGTGTGGGCATCCTCCGTCTTCTTTCTCATACTACTAGAAGCCCTTGCAGCCAAAAGCATGCCCCACAAAAACTACAGTCTCAGTAATAGTGTCAAAAATTTTTGGACATCGCAGCCACATTTGTGGCCATGCAACAGCTCTAATTAATTTTTTAAATACTGTCATCCCAGTAGGACAACACCAATTTAGAAGTGAATGTGTATCTGAAGCCACCTAATGTTCAGAAACAAAAAAAAAATTATCAGAAGAATCAACTAGCAGCAATAGCTTACTAAACGTTCTGACAATGACCTCATTAAGAGATATAATAAATTTCACCAACTTTGTTACTATACTCTTTTCTTCCTTTCTTCCTTCCTCCCTTCCTTTCTTTTTCTTTCTTCTTTCTTTTTTCTTCTTTCTTTCTTTCTGCTTCCTTCCTTTTTAATAATTTCCCTCTCACCTGGAAACAAATGCATTATGATCAACTATCATATATCAACTTTCATGTATCTCTAAAGATCCATGATCTTTAAATAAAGTGTTTTATATTTTTTAAAAAAAAAGATATATACATTCTGATTTAGTAGGAGTAAAGAAAGCATCTGGTTAGGGTGGCAGTTAACCAAGAGAGAGTTAACCAAGAAAGCGTCGTCTTCAAGCAACTAAATCCAGGAATAACAACCAGACTTCATTAATCTTTAACCAGGACTGACCAAAAGGATTATCCTTTGAATTATTTCAAGATGAGCTTCCTGTTGCCCAAAATGATTACAAAAAAAAAAAAAAAAGTCTGCCATGCAATAAAAAGTTCTGTGGAGGAAGTGTTGGTTCTCAGAGTTGGGAGAGATGAGGATCCTGTCTGTTTGCAACTGGATAATATTCTTGCTAAGACTGCCAGGGACCTGAACAAATGGCTGTTGTTTATCTGGTAGATGTGGACTGCTCTCCAGTTTACACACACTATTTTGACATCAGTTACATTCTATGCACAGTGTTTTTCTTCAATAGATAGCTTATAAAAATTGATTAGAATAAAGTTATTGTACCTGAAACTTTGAGTTCACTTTTAGTTCACCCATCTGTAGCCAGGCGATGGCTACCTCATTGTTACTATATTTGGGTGGTGTTTACTGTATTAATACTCTTACTTATTCATTTGTTTGGGGGCCACATTCAGACATGGTGGGGGCTCAGAACTGAAAATGTGATGCTGAGAGTTGAGCCTGTCCCTCCCACATGCAGAGCATGTGCTCTGGACCTTTGAGCATACTAGTTGTCCTTTCTTATTTTTTAAAATGAAACTTTGCTGTAAAATGCAAATATTTTGGGGTTTGTGGGACATGTTTTATTTCCTACTGAAGTATGAAAGAGTATTGCAGTTTGTGATGTTCAACCCATCCTTCAGTTCAAAAATACAAAATAACTTTGAAAATATTTTCCAAGAATTTCGCTTAAAGCAACACAGCAACACATTTAGTCATTCTTTTTTTTTTCTTATTACATTTAGTAATTCTTAAACTTTTTGGACTTTCTTTTATTTATTTATTTATTTATTTATTTATTTATTTATTTATTTATTTATTTATGGGGAACACCTGGCGTGCTTAGGTGTTACTCCTGGCTCTGTGCTCAGAAATAACTCCTGGTAGGGTCAGGGGACAATATGGGATGACAGTAATTGAACCCGGGTCCATACCTGGTCATCTACATGCAAGGCAAATGCCCTACCTCTGTGCTATCACTCCAGCCCAAAACTTTCAGGACTTTCTAAAAGAAATATCCAGCAAAAATAAGATAAATGTCTCTTTTGCCAACTTTTCTATCACAGCCACTCAGGCAATTTTAAAGTTGCTCTTCAAGAGGAAATAAAGAGAATGCAAAATTTAAAAAAAAAAGATATATACATCCTGAAATCTATCATATTTTTACTGTCACCAAAATATAGAAATAGAAAAATGCTTATCAAGAAAATATTTTTAGGTCTACATATGTTTCATTGTATTAAGCCTGATAAATACAATAGCTGTCAAGGAGATCGGGAAAGCATTTGCTTACAATGGTCCTTAATTTGCTATTTGGCAGAGACAAAGGAGAAGAAGCTACTTGCCTTTATCTTTGTCATTTCTTGCAGCCATCAGGAGAGATGAAGTCATGAAACTTACCTATACCTGGATATACATGGAATCTATTATGCTGAGTGAAATAAGTCAGAGAGAGATAGACACAGAATAGTCTCATTCATCTGTGAGCTTTAAGAAATATTAAGGACATTATTGAAATAATGCCCAGAGACAATAGAGATAAGGACCAGAAGGACTGCCTCAAAATATGAAGCTCACCACAAAGAGTAGTGGTGCATTTGGAATAATATCTACACTAAAAACTATCATGATAATCTTAATGAGAGAAAGAGAAGTAGAATGTCTATCTCAAATACAGGCTTGGGAAGGATGGGACATTGGTAGTGGGAATGTTGCACTAGTGAAGGGGGGTGTTCTGTTTATGACTGAAACCCAACTACAATCATACTTGTAATCATGGTGCTTAAATACTTTATATATATATATATATATATATATATATATATATATATATATATATAAAATGCCTAAACCAAGCACATAGAAACTTCTATAGAAGTAAGAATCTCAGAGATTCAGAGAAACTGTGAGTGCTGCCTGTGTGTGTTTGTCTCCTGTCCTGTCTCCTAAACCTCTTGGGAGTGGGCCAAAAAGGGCCCAAAGAAACTCGCTCTCCCAGAGGCTCATTCAAGGGGCCAGAACGCCAAGGGACTGATTTCTAAAGTGAAAACCAGCTATAAGCAGTACTTCACAGAAGGAAAGTCCCGTTTGTGACGTCAGGATGGGAAAATCTATGCCAGCCCAGTGGGGCCCGACTGTGAGAAACTCTGAGTGCTGCCTCTGTGTGTTTGTCTCCTGTCCTGTCTCCTAAACCTCTTGGAAGTGGGCCAAAAAGGGCCCAGAAAATACCCTCTCCCAGAGGCTCCAGAAGAGCACTTTGCTCCACTTTGCTACGCAGCCGGGCGCTCTTTCTAAGGAAAGAATGCCACTGCAACAAGAAGAAAAAATCACTCTAAGAACTGAGCTGGATCACTGAAGCCCAGCATTTCTCCCCGGACTGTCTTCTCTGCTGTGTGCTCACGCCTAAGATTTGATCCTATGTGAGGCTTCATCCATGGAGGGCTCCCCTTCCTTGGAGGCAAGTCGACCCACCCAGAAAGGGCGGAGCCAGAGGAGCATGGCCGCACACATCATTTAGCCAACAAATACCACCACAACACATAGAAAAACCCACAATACAGTGTAACAATGAAGAAACAATGCAGGCCAGCATCAGACATAGAGAATGAAGATGACAATTCTGATGACCAGAAAACAACCAACCAACTAAACAATCTCTCAGATAAGGAGTTCAGACAAGAAATATGGAAGATGCTCAAAGAACTCAAAGAAACCATGGATCGAGTTGAACAGAACACTAATAGAACAAAGAAAATATGAAGACAGAAATCACAAAACTCCAAACTGAAATAACAGGTCAATAAAAGGCCTGAAAAACTCAGTAAATGAATTGAATGACAAAATGGATATGCTCTCCAACAGGCTAACAGAAGCTGAGAATAGAATTGGTGCTGTGGAAGATGAGATAAATAACAACTCCATACAGCAGGAGAGAATGGGGAAAAAACTTAAAGCAAATGAATAGACAATGGAAAAATTAGTCAAAGAATGGGAACAGATGAAAATAGTAGTCTATGATAAGCTCAACAGAAACAACTTAAGAATCATTGGAGTCCCAGAGATCCAGGAAGAAAATTTCCAGGAAGAATCAACGGTCAAGAACATCATTAAAGAAAAACTTCCAGAGCTAAAGAATATATGCGATCAAATCCTGCATGTCCAAAGAGTACCAACTAAAAGAGACCCCAGAAAAAATATCCCAAGACACATCCTAGTCACAACAACAAATCCCACAGATAGAGACAGAATTCTGAAAGGAGCAAGATCAAAAGGGGAAATTACATTCAAGGGAACATCCTTGAGATTTACAGCAGACCTGTCAACAGAAACACTCAAGGCCAGAAAGCAGTGGTGGGACATAGTGACAAAACTCAATGAAATAAATGCTTCGCCTAGAATACTGTACCCAGCAAAATACACTTTCAAGTTTGACAGAAAAATACATGGTTTCACAGACAAACAACAGCTCAGAAACTTTACAGACTCAAAACCAGTCTTAAGAGAAAAACTGAAAGACCTACTTTAAGACAAGACTGACCAAAAGACACACCAAATTTCGAAATAAATATGGCATTAAATCCCAGGACAATTCTTTCTCTCAATGCACCAATTAAGAGACACAGAATGGCTAAATGGATCAAAAAACTTAATCCAACCTTCTGCTGCCTACAAGAAATGCACCTGAATAGTCAGAACAAACATCGACTCAAAATAAAAGGCTGGAGGAAAATTATCCAAGCAAACAACACCCATAAAAATGTTGGAGTGCAGGGGCCGGAGAGATAGCATGGAGGTAAGGCGTTTGCCTTTCATGCAGAAGGTCATCGGTTCGAATCCCGGCGTCCCATATGGTCCCCCGTGCCTGCCAGGAGCAATTTCTGAGCATGGAGCCAGGAATAACCCCTGAGCACTGCCGGGTGTGACCCAAAAACCACACAAAAAAAAAATATGTTGGAGTGCAGGTCCAGTGAGGTGGCGCTAGAGGTAAGGTGCCTGCCTTGCAAGCACTAGCCAAGGAAGGAACGCGGTTCGATCCCCCGGCATCCCATATGATCCCCCCAAGCCAGGGGCAATTTCTGAGCATGTAGCCAGGAGTAATCCCTGATAATCAAACGGGTGTGGCCCGAAAAACCAAAATAAATAAATAAATAAATAAAAATGCTGGAGTGGCCATACTAATATCAGATGATGCAAACTTTATACTCAGGAAAGTTGTAAGGGACAAAGATGGACATTTTGTATTAATCAAGAGATATGTACAGCAGAAAGAAATCACTCTCCTAAACATATATGCACAAAATGGGGGGCCAGCAACATACTTAATACAATTGTTGACAAATCTGAAAAATATTATCAATAACAACACAATAATTGTGGGGGACCTCAACAAGGCTTTGTCAACACTGGATAGGTCAACCAGACTGAAACCCAACAATATACTATACCTGAGACGAGACATGGAAGAGGCCTAGTAGATATATATAGGACACTCCATCCACAGAAACCTGGATACACATTTTTCTGCAATATACATGGGACATTCTCCAGGATAGACTACATGCTGGCACATAAAACATACCTCCATAATATCAAGAAGATAGAAATTTTGCAGGCTACCTTCACTGACCACAAGGCTCTGAAATTATATATGAATTCCAAAGGGACACAGAAGGAAAAAATTGACACCTGGAAGTTAAACAGCCTCATACTGAATAACCAGTGGGTCCGAGATAAAATCAAAGAGGAAATCAAAACTTTCCTGGAAACAAATGATAATAAAGATACAAACTATCAGAACTTATGGGACACAGCAAAAGCAGTACTGAGAGGAAAATTTATAGCTTTGCAAGCACACATCAGGAAGGAAGAAGGGGCCTACCTGAATAGCTTAATGACACAGCTCAAAGAATTAGAATGTGCTCAATAAAAGGAACCAAAGATAGGGAGACAGAAGGAAATAACAAAGCTGAGAGCAGAAATCAACGAAGTGAAAACCCAAAAAACAATCCGAAAGATCAACGAAAGCAGACCACTGGCAAAACTAACAGAGAGAGAGAGAGAGAGAGAGAGAGAGAGAGAGAGAGAGAGAGAGAGAGAGAGAGAGAGAAACTTGATAACTCATATTAGGAATGAAAAAGGAGAGATCACTACTGATATGGCAGAAATTCAAAGAGTAATCAGAAACTTAGACCCCCAGTTAACATCATATACGAAGGTAAAATCCAAATGGATTAACGACCTCAATATCAGACCTGAAACCATAAGATATATAGAACGACACATAGGCAAAACACTCCAGGACATTAAGACTATAGGCATATTCAAGGAGGAAACTGCACTCTCCAAGCAAGTGAAAGCAGAGATTAACAGATGGGAATATATTAAGCTGAAGCTTCTGCCCCTCAAAGGAAATAGCGCCCAGGATACAAGAGCCACCCACTGAGTAGGAGAAACTATTCACCCAATACCCATCAGATAAGGGGCTAATCTCTAAAATATACAAGGCACTGACAGAACTTTACAAGAACAAAACATCTAATCCCATCAAAAAATGGGGAGAAGACGCATCCTGGACATGTGGATACAACCCAGTCTCCAGGAGATTGGACAGTGGACAGTGGCAGTTCAACTTCAAACCCCAGATCCCAGATGTAGAACTGATACAGCTCTGGGCAACAACTCCAGGAACCAACTCCACTGGGAGAATTATAGCACAGCTCTGGCACTAACTTGTACCATTATGATATGACAACGAGGAAATGACAACTTGACCCAAGATCAAGTTGTCTTATCACCTCACCTAACACTAGATGGAAACCAGAAGATGTACTGTCTTTTGAACAGCGAAAAATAAGAGTACCATGTACAGAAAACTGACTTTGACAGCTGCGACTGGACAGAACTATCCTTGTGACCAATAAGAAAAATCCTGCCCTAGACTGAAGACCAGAACTCTTATTAAATAAAAAAAAAAGGGATTTCTTATTGCAGAGGCCCAACTTGGACAACAGAGACTGAGCAGAACCATTAGATCCATAATATCCCACACTTCGGCTTGGGGACTGAATGAAAAGAGGGAGCATCTGATACAGAAGACTGTACACAACAATGGTGGAACAGAACCTTTAGAACCATAAAGACTCTAAGCTAGACCCTGTCCTAGGACCTGTACAAATGCCAAGAATGCTGGATACAGTGGCCTCATTGTCTCACCTACAACTGAGAGGAAAGTTTCCTGGCACCACATACAAAGCCCTTGGGAAGAGGTAATGAACACCTGTGGAGCCAGGGGTTGATTGCATGATGGTATGCTTCAAGGATGGAGAAGTCCTGAATCTCCTAGGCCACGGGAATTCCCATTCTCCCCCAATGCTTACTGTGCCTACACACACACACACACACACACACACACACACACACACACACAAAGTGGAGGGAATGCCAAACCCTACCACTGCAGCACCCCTTCTTTTTCTTGTTTTGTTTTGATTTGTTAGTTTTTTACTTCATTTTCATTCTTTCCTCCACTTTTCTCTTCCCTTTTCACTCCTGTGGTTATTATTTGGTGATTTTTTTTCTTTTCTCATTAGCCAGGTACATTTTTTCCTTCTTTTTCTCTCTCTCTCTCTTTTTTTTTTTGGTAGTTGCGGCCAATTTTATTTCTCTTCCTTTTTTTCTTTTTTCTTTCTTTTTTTCTTTTTTCTTCTTATCCTTTTTATTGCAAATAACAACAGAATAGACAATCTACAACAAGCTATAAAGTGGAGACCAGTTGCACTAGTATTCTGGGGGGAAAGGAAGGGAGATATGAGATGCATGCTGGAAACAGGGGTGGAGGGAGGACAGCACTGGGGTGGGAGTGCCCTCCCATTCGTTGTCACTATGTACCATAAATAATGCTGTGAAAAATTAAAAAAAAATGTTAGTTAGACCCACAAGTGCAAAAATAGAAAATATTCAAATAAATTGGATGAAAGGTGAAAAAAATGGGGAGAAGAAATGGACAGACACTTTGACAAAGAAGAAATACAAATGGCCAAAAGACACATAAAAAAATGCTCCACATCACTAATCATCAGGGAGATGCAAATCAAAACAACTATGAGGTACCACCGCACACCACAGAGATTGGCACACATCACAAAGAATGAGAACAAACAGTGTTGGCGAGGATGTGGAGAGAAAGGAACTCTTATCCACTGCTGGTGGGAATGCCGTCTAGTTCAACCTTTATGAAAAGCGATATGGAGATTCCTCCAAAAACTGAAAATCGAGCTCCCATACAATCCAGCTATACCACTCCTAGGAATATACCCTAGGAACACAAATATACAATACAAAAATCTCTTCCTTACACCTATATTCATTGCAGCACTAAGATGCCCTTCAACAGATGAAGGCTAAAGAAACTGTGGTACATATACTCAATGGAATATTATGCAGCCATCAGGAGAGATGAAATCATGAAATTTTCCTATACATGGATGTACATGGAATCTATTATGCTGATTGAAATAAGTCAGAGAGAGAGAAATGCAGAATGCTCTCACTCATCCATGGGTTTTAAGAAAAATGAAAGACATTTTTGCAATAATAATTTTCAGACACAAACGAGAGAAGGGCTGGAAGTTACAGCTCACCTCATAAAGCTCACCACAAACAGGGATGAGTTTAGTTAGAGAAATAACTACATTTTGAACTATCCTATTAATGAGAACGTATGAGGGTTATAGAAAGCCTGTCTAGAGTACAGGAGGGGGTTGGGTGGAAGGAGGGAGATTTGGGACATTGGTGATGGGAATGTGGCACTGGTGATGGGTAGTGTTCTTTACATGACTGAAACCCAAACACAATCATGTATGTAATCAAGGTGATTAAATAAAATATTTAAAAAATAAAGTAAAAAAATAGAAAACAAAACAAAACCGGGAGGAGTTTGTCTCAAGGTTATATATATAAATTTTGAAAGAAGAAAGGGAAAAAAAGAAGAAAAACATTAAAAAAAAACCGCACCAAAACCAAAACCAACAGCAACAACCAACAACAAAAACAAAATAAACAAAAATCAAACAAAAGACCCAAACCAGCAACTACAAAATAGAACCACAGCAACAACAAAGGATACAATAACCAAACAATAACCACGAGAATGAAAGAAAAAAAGAAAAGAAAAGAATTTATATAGTTACCTCCTTTATCTTACTAAATCAACAATCTGCATTTCTGGGCTTGACTTAGGACTCTCAATTCTGTTCTATTGTTTTGATAGTATATTAGTTTTCTAGCACAATATACTTTTGAATATGTGATTTCTTGAGTACAGTTCAAAGTTAAAAATATAGTACTTTCCATCTTATTTTTATAGTTTGAAAAAACATGGTGTTAGCAAGTATTTTGCTTTGTATCTGATTTCATGCAAAAGGATTTAAATTTTTCTCCACTGAACTTGATATAGGTTGTCAAGGCACCAGGGTCTTGTAGCAATAATGAAAGCTATATAGGAGCCATGATACATTCCTCTAGTCTTTCAGGGTCTTCTTGAGATAATCAAGCAACAAAATCAATGTTAGACTAGGAGGAGAAAATAGCAGTTTAATAGCCTATGTATGGAAAATACACATGGATGTAGATTCTGAAGTATCTACGTGAATATAGTCTCTAAGGCAAATGGGACAGCATGAAGATATGTAGATTTATAGATATCTTGACATAATGAGCAAGCGGAGTAGGTCTGGGACTTCAAGGAAAGAAGAGGTAAGTTTACATGACAAGAAAAGGGTGACTCATATGACAAAGACCAGATGCTCTGTAATTAGATTCTTGTCCTGCCATATAGAGTTTCTCTGACCAAAAAAAGAAATAATTTCTTTTAAAAACTTTATTTTGGAGTATTACCCCAATTTTTATTTTTTAGGTAGTTAAGAGAACTGTAAAATCTTTCTCATGGGAATGTGGGGTCTCAATTGACTTCAGTTCAAAGTAACTCCAAGGACAATATCTTTGGAGCAATATCCCCAGTAGACAGAGCACTGGCCTTGCATAAATAAGGCCATCCTGGCTTTGATCCTCCAGCACCCCATACAGTCATTCAAAATGTCAGGAGTGATACCTGAGCACAGAGTGAGGAGTAATCCCTGAGCACCACCAGGTGTAGCCAAAAAGCAAACCAAAAAGAAATTTTTTTTTTTTTTAAAGATACATCTTGGAGGGGCCGGAGAGATAGCATGGAGATAAGGAGTTTGCCTTGCATGCAAAAGGACGGAGGTTCGAATCCCGGTATCCCATAAGGTCTGCCAGGAGCGATTTCTGAGCGTAGAGCCAGGAGTAACCCTGAGCACTGCCGGGTGTGACCCAAAAACCAAAAACCAAAAAAGAAAAAGATACATCTTGGAAAGGTCTGTTCTGAAAATCTTGGTGGAAGTGAATTGTTCTTCAACTGAATTGTTAGTTAGTTTTTAAATAATGGTGGTTGATGATAAGAAATCTCTGTAGGCTGAAGAGGGTTAAATCTTTTCACAATTATTGAGGGGGAAAAAAAACTAGAAAAAAATAAACAGAAGGCTCATTCTTCGCTCTTCTTCCACTAAGGTGCTCCTTAGGAGCAGAAAGCTTGTGTGGTGGAATTCTTTGTATGAGTGCTGGATTTCCTAAACCTGTTCTTGTACTTTTTTACTCTGTGGATTATTTCATGCATTAACGTTTACTTCCAGTCTTGGGTCTCCCAGATCCTCATTTTGGAACAAGGCACTTCGATTAGAGATGTTGTCCGAACCTGGACCTGAAACTGTAAAAGGAAATATGAAAGGGACTCTGCTGCCGACTGGCGTTTAGAGTTTTTATTTTATATTAAAACAGCACACTGCTAATAATTTTCCAGAGTTGAGGAATACAGGCACCTGGACCCAAGAATTCAAGGGTCCCAGCGAAAATAGACCCAATTAAAAATCTCCAAGACACATTTTACTCCGAATTCCAAAACCCAAGGCAGAATATTGAAACTCAGAAGAAATCACATACAAAAGGAATCTCGGAAGATTCACAGATCAATCAAATGAGACTTTAAGCCAGCGGGGATGGAGGGAAACAGAAAAAGCACCAAGGAATTCAATGGAGTGAACTAGTCACCAAGAATATTCTACCCATTGAGGTTATTGTTCTGATTTAAAGGAGTGATACAGAGCTTCATGTAAAGCAACAGTTTTACATGACAATGAATAGCCTGAAAGTGGGGAACTCCTGAATGGGGTCCATGGTGGGGAGCTGTTCCAGAGGAAATGAAGAAGGACCAGATAATCAAGGCAACCCTCATGGGAGAGCATATGTGACCTCATAAGCCTCACCAGCATGCCTCACCCCTCATTGGCATTCATGATGTCACCGGCTGACCTCATAGAGCAGGTACCTTCTGGTCTCCTTGCTCCAAGGCGAGAGGAATCATATGAGCTTCTGTTTCAGAAACAGAAACAACAGTTTCAGAAAAGGAGTGTGTGGTCAACCACAAAGCTGTTGACCACAAACGTAATGCTGCTCATTCTTCTGCTGTCCTACTGCGATGTTTTCTGCTCAGGGAATGGAAGATTGTGCCAGTAGGACTCGTTCCCCAGAATGAAGAGCAGAGCACCCTAGTCTTCTCTGTCCTCCCACCAGACCATTCGTAGAAGTCAGAGGGAGGCTTTCAATGGACAGCAGTGCCCAGCACTGGCCCTGGGACGATGGTCACTCTGGGCCAGCTGTCACCTGGGCATTTCCCAGGACTCAGAATCCCACAGTCTTCCTCCTGAGCACGAAGCCCATTCCGAGTCCCACAGTCCAAGGGGTTCTTGGGTGACCACGTCACACCTTCTTGCTGGTGAGCTCTCTGCTCTGTGGCCAGACCCTGTTCTTCCTAGGCACCTCTGCTCCTGGTACCAGGTCAACACTCCACCTCCCTTCCCTGTTTTACCAGGAACCGAGACTAGGTACCAGCAATGCCAGTGAGGTCAGCTCCTGTGTGCTAAGTGGGTATCAGGGAGAAAGAGATATATACACACACAACCACACAGGAGACAGATACACAGGCACATAGACTTCGTGTGAAGATACACAGTCACACCTGCATATACAAGTCACATACAGACCCATATGATTAGAGAAACATAGGAATATGTAGGTAGATACAAACATAGTCAGACCCAGACTGTGCAGAAACATACAATCACACACACACAGAGACACAGAGACACATGTTCTGGATCCATGACCTCACCCTTCCCTCTTCACAGGAACCAGACATGTGTGGCCATTCTGCATCCCAGCCCATCCCCACTCCATGTCCACTCCATGCCCAGACAGCCACAGTCCATGCAGTGGTTTGCTTCTCCTTACCTTCTGAACTGCTATGCACCCCCCCAGGAGTACTTGTGTGTCTTTCTCCTTGGAGAACTCCAAAGTCCTTCTAGGTCCGTAAACCCTGGTACCCTCACAGCCCAGTGAGGTCAGCCCATGGAAGGCACCACACTGCTCAGGCCCTCTTGCTCTGCCCCTCTCAACTTTCATTACTCTGGATTCCTTCAGCCCCATCCCACACATATCCAAAGCCTGCCACTCTGCCCTGTCCTCCACAGATGTTGCCACCAGCATCAGCATTGACCACTAGGACAACAAAGATGGCAGCAAAGGGGACTTTGAAGACAGTGGTAGCATCAGGTATACTGGTAGTGATGGCGTTGGCAGCAAAGGCAGCATCAGTGATGGCAATGGCATTATGAGAGGTGGCTGCAGCGAAGGTGGTAGCATCAGCAGAGGCAGAGTTAGGCAATGACAGCAGTGATAGTAGTGACAGAAGCCTCTTTGGTGACATCAGATGCAGCAGCAGCAAGGCCAGCAGTCTGGGTGACTTCAGTGTGTCCAGCATGTCTTCTCAGCAAGGCCAGCAGCATCAGTCTCAACAGGGACACCAGCTTTAGTAGTCTCAGCGTGTCTACTACCATGGTATTCTTGGCAGGACCAGCAGCATCAGTGGTCTTGATGGATCAAACAGTCATGGTGGTCTTGGCAGAGCCAGTGGCTTGGGTGGCCTCAGCAAACTCAGATGACTGAGTGGCTTGAGTGGCCTCAGTGAATCCAGCAGACCCAGTGGCTTGGCTGCCCTTGGTGTATACAGCAGCTTTAGTGGCCTTGGAGGACCCAGTGGCTTGGGTGGCTTTGGTAGTCCCAGCAGACCCAGTGTCCTGGGTGACCTTAGTGGACCCAGCAGTTTGGGTGGCCTTGATGTATCCAGTGACTTAGATGGTCTCTTGGCAGACACAGTGGACCCAGCAGACCCAGCTGCACGGGTGACATTGGTGGACCCAGAAGCTTGGGTGGCTTTGGTGTGCCCAGTGGATTGAGTGGCATTGGAGGACCCAGTGGCTTGAGTGGCCTCAGTGGATCCAGTGAACCCAGCGACTTAAGTGGCCTCAGAGGATCCAACGCTGCCTCTGATGATGCCATCACTGATGCCCCTGGATCCACCAAGACCTCCAAGACCTCCAAGGGCATCAGTGATGGCATCATCAGAGGCAGCGTTGGTGATACCAGTGACAGCAACTGCTTTGGAAATACCCAGAACAGCATCAGCAGCAGGTCCAGCAGTGTGGCTAGTCTCGGCATTTCCATGAACATTGAGTTCAGCAAGGCCAACACCATCAGTGGTTTCGGCAAGTCAAGTGGCAGAGTGGCCTCAGCAGATGCAGAGGCTTGGGTGGCCTCTGCAGACACCGCAGCTTGGGTGGCCAAAGTGGAACTAGCAGCCTGGGTAGACTCGGCAGAAACAGCAGCATGGTTGGCCTCAGCAGACACGGACATGGATGGCCTTGGCAGACACAGCGGAACTGGTGACTTCTGTGGAATCAGAGAAATTTGTGATGTCGGCAGGACTAGTATCATCTACAATTGACGTTCCAAAGAAGTTGAAGCCTGTGGGCTGAGTGACCCCCTGACCTATAGGCCTGAGCTCTGCACATCTGGTAGAAGTATGAGAGGATGTGCAGCTACGAGCACATCTTGGGAGGATTCCTGGAAAGCTCGAACCCACTGGGCCAAGAGGTCACCCCCACTGACCATGTTGGGCAGCCAGAGCTGTGGCGAGAACTGAAGGAGCTCAAGCGGGCACTGCCACAGGTCCTATTAAGAAACTAACTGGGACCCTTGTACCCACAACAGCCTGAGCCATACCAACTCTGCGCATTGAGGCTGACTCGGCACCATCAGGCCACCAGTGAACAGCAGTCCAAACCAAGGCACTCCCCAAGGTCCCGGGGATGGAGGTACTGGGTAGAGTCATTCCCCAACAGAGCCAGTTCCTGTCAAAGAACTTTCAGAAGGTTTATCCCAAAATTTTACTTATTCATTGTTATATACTATACATTGTTCAGACCTCACTGCAAGGAGTTAAGACGATACAGTCACATCACCAATTAAAGTTATACAATCTCAGTTATGACATAGAAGATGAAAATGGGTAAGGGCAGTCTACATATGATTCCATATTTACTGACTTGTTTTTCTGTATCCACGATGACTTCTGCAATGCTGTCTACAAACAATTGTTTTAAATTGCCATACCATCAACCTCCCCCCCCATGAACACACTTAATAAGGGCTTTATAGCATAGGATAAGAAGACCACAAGGTGTAATTTTTTTTTCTCTCTTTTGTATTTTGGACCACACCCAGAAAGTGTTTAGGGCTTATTTCTATCTCTTCACTCAGTGATCACTCCTTGCAGGACTCAGACGACCAAGTGGGATGTTGGGAAAACACCCTTCCTGCTCTGCTATCTCTCTGAACCCAATATTATATGTCTTATTTAAGATCTAAAATGTCCGTGCAACTTGGCACTGCCTCCTGTCTCTATCACCTCAAGTCTTACTTTTTTCCCCTCTTACCCTCATTCTCCATTCATTCCACCTATATCGGTATGGTTTCATTTCCTTGATTGTACCAGGCTCTTTCCCATCTTTACACCAGCTGATTGTTCTCTCTTTCCTGAACTTTCTGTCCCTACTGACACATTATCCAATTTTAAGAGAAATGTCATCCTCAAAAGCCAAACTCACCCTGTTAGTAATAGCACTCTCTGCCCCCATTCTTCATGGGTCCATATATCCACCCCTGTCCCCCATGGTTTGAAATGAGGCTGATAAGTGTGATTCTTGTAGGCTTCCTCATGAGACTCTTGTGTCATAAGACATGATTAGTAGTCACTGCCAAAATCTCTAACCTACTTTTATTTAACTAGACTGAACTTAAATAGGTTAAAAGGATTCTGAGTCAAATTTCATAAAAAGTTATGAGTCTTGTATGTATCGCATCAAATCTATCCAAAGCAGTCATCTAGTTGGCCATCAATAAGCAATTACATATATCTATTTTTTCATACTTTAGACAACAACTTTATTTCCTTTGAAACCAAAACCAAATAAAAAATAAACACAACTTATGGAATAATTTTCCTGTGCAACTTTGCTTTAAAGGTGAAAAATATAAAGCAGAATAGAAAGGCAATTAACAATGATAAACCACACAAGTTTATTTGAGGATGAAAATCGAAGGTGATTGGAGGACTACCTAAACCAATACAGCTGGTATAAGGAGAGACTTCTCAAATATTGATACTTTTTCTTCTCTACATGTATGAGATGCGTTCCATACTTGCTTAATGTAAATAGAGGAAAGTAGAAAAGAAGCATGTAAAGATTCTCTAAACAGCCAGTATACTCACATTGGTTTTCCACTTCAATTAAAGTGAGACTTGAGAATTTAGGATGGTGCTCTCTGACCAATGTTTGAAAAAAAAAAATTGGATAATGGGAAGTCGAGATACCTTGACCCAAGAGCTGATGTCAACACTAAGATAGTTTGAATGAGTGTAAGTTTCTGCCTTTACTTCACCAGCAGAAAACTCAAGAGATAGCATCTACTGAATTACAGCAGATGCTAATCAGATTATATCTAGATGCTCTCTAAACATTTGTCAGCAGTTGAAATACCTATTCTAATTAAGACAAAATTATTTTTGCCAATGCTGTAGGTTCTTTAAAATGAACACAATTTTTAAAAAACTGTTTTTGTTTAAATACCTCCTAACATGTTTTATTTTTCTTTAACACAGAGAATGTCCAAATTGAACAAATCCCCTTTATTTATATCCTCCTTTATATTATAACCTATGTCGTGTGAATCTGGAATGGAAGAATGAGAATCTGGAATGTGCCAGTAATATATGATTTTTGCAGACTTTGCTATACTAACTGTACTCACAGGGTTTCCTTTATGCTTTTTAGTCAATAAAAGTCTATATAAAGCTAAAAAAAAAAACTAAAATGTGTTTGATGACAGTCTATAATAATTTCAAAATGGATTTTAAAAGAAACGGTTTGTGGGTATATTTGAAAGGAAAACAGTGATCATCAAGAGTCAACATGGGTTCACTAAGACTACCCCAAATATCACCACATGATCATTGCAGGGTTTAAAAATTTTTTGCTTTTGAAGCTATGATTTACAATTCTGTTAATGATAGAATGTCACACTTACAACATTCCAACACACATCCCCCACCAGAATGTTCTCCTTCCTCCATCATTGTCTCAGGGATCCTCCTCCTAACCTTCTGCGCATCTACTTTAGTAAACTCGTTCTGTAGACCAGTTCTCAGATTAAATAATTGTCTCTTTAGTGGGGGAGGAGTTAGACCACAGTGTTCAGGGTTTACTATGAGCTCATGAACCTGGATCAGCCATATGCAAGGCAAGCTTCCTACCTGCTAGACTATCACTTTGGCCCCATTATGTTGTCTTTGACAATTTGCTATTCTTTTACTATATTTCTTTATATTCCACAGCTGAGAGAGATCACTTTGCATCTGTCTGTCTCCTTTTTACTAGCTTCACTCAACATTGTATACCCTCTAGTTCCATTGATATAGTGACAAATTGCATGATTCATTTTTTTTTCTTCTAGCTAAGAAGTATTCAGAAGTTTATGTATGCCAATTTCTTCTTCCAGAAGAAAACTTCCTCCAGAAGTTTTTCATGCTTGGTCATTTCCAGATTTTGACTATTGTGAACAGTTTTGTAATAAACATAGGAGAGCAAACATCTTCTTTGAAATAGCATTTTTGGACCCTGGAGGCATAGCATATTTATGCAAATGTTTTCCAAAATAAGTTGTTGTATTAACTATTAATTATATAGCCCTAGTGTTGCATATGGATGGTAGTGAGGCCTTCTCAGCTTGGCCCAGTGCCTGCAGCCCCTTCAGGGTGACAACAAATAAATGATCCACAGGCAGTTGGTGAAGTTTGAGGAGATATCAGCTTTATTACAAGGCCCTAATCACCATGTTCATCTTTCTCACATGGCTTCTAAGCTAAGCTTTATTAAGCAGCCTCCATCAGCTGCCCTGCAAGCACCCTTCCAGTGTCCGATCTCTCTTTCTCCCTACCCCAGGCAACCCCTAATTACCAACCACAGACCCTTCCCAACTGTGGGTGGGTCTCACCATCCAGGTGCGATGAAGCAGGACGCTGGCAGAGAGGTAACAGTTCCCCCTTTTTTATTTAAATAAAAGAAATGAGAAAAGGTTATCTTTTGTGACCTCCACCAAAGGTGGAATTCTAATAAAACCCAAAGCAACAAAGTTTAAAGTGTATGATTAAAATATCAGCCTTTTCCATAACTTATACATATCACAACATTTCTACCTAGACTTCTCTGAGCAAAAACAGAACTTTTCTGCCAGATACACTTGTAGTTTGACATTCTTAACATTATTTCACCAAGCACTATTATAAGTCTGGAACTTTCCATAAACTTCTCTAAACAAAATTATAAGAATATTTCTGCAGAAAATACAGTTAGAAAACAGACTGCCAAATAAAGGTTCTCAATAAAACATCATAATAATTGGGAAATATTAATTAGCAAAATATAAACCTCTATAAAACACATTTAAAGCAGCAAGACAATGACCAATGCAAATAGGGTCAAAAGATTAACCTGAAACATTTCAGATGCAGGAAGTTTTTAAAAATCAGCTTATTTGTTAGGCTTTACTGGACTTCTGTTTTCCTTCTCTTTTTCTTCTTTTTCTTCATCACCTTGGTGTCCAGATGCCAGTAAACTGTGGCCATCTCTCCAGAGAGCCTGGGTTGGCCATGTGGCTCTTTAGCTTCTCGGAACCCCATGTCCTGGGCTGGAGCTGCTGCATAGATCCCATTTGCCTGTCTGGGAAATTTGGAGCAGTTGAGGTCATTTGAGTCTGAAATGTCTTATAGTTCCAGAGACAGAATTCATGTTAGGGGCTGTTGGTCGTCTTCCTGATGTCAGTCTGCCATCAATAAAGCCCCTTTTTTCTGGTCTTTTTCCAATCAGTGACCCCTATATGTTTCTGCAAATTGGGAGGCCGAGGTCTTCAAAAAAAGCACTTTCTATAGAAGAAAAGGCTGGTGTCTGGGCCTTTACTTTTTTCTCTGCTTTACTGCCCACTCTGCTGCCTGAAAAGGTCCCGGCATGTTTAGATCAGGCACCATGTGGTCTAACCTTTTGGGTTCTCCATTCTCACTACATCTAAAGAGAGCCAAGATTAACCACAAGGCCAGGACACTCACCATCATTGCTGAGGTCTTCTTGGGTCCACGATTCAAGTTCTTTGTCCCTGTTCAGGCACCAATATGTTGTATTAATTATTAATTATAAAGGTTTAGAATTGTGGATGAATGGTGGTGTGAGGCCTTTCTCAGCTTGGCCTGGAGTCTGCAGCCCCTTCAGGGTGACAACAAAGAAGTGATCCGTAGGCAGTCAGTTGAAGTTTTAGGAGATATCCAGCTTTACTACAAAGCGCTAATCATCCTGTTCATATTTCTCAATGACCTTGAAGCTAAGCAGCCTCCATCAGCAACCCTGCAAGCACCCTTCCTATGTCTCATCTCTCTCTCCTCCTTCCCCTAGGCAATTCCTTAATTACTAATACAGACCCCTCCCAGCTGTGGGTGGGTCTCACCATCCAGGTGAGATTAGGCAGGAAGTTGGGGGAGAGGTAACATAAATCTAGTGCCACCATTATGTGAAGCTTTTTGGGAGGGGTATGCCAGTATAAGTTACAAATTATTTATTAATTACACTGTCTTAGATTCAATATTTTGACACACAGCATATAGATGAATAGATGTTCATGTAGTGGTGATGATTATGCAGTGATGTATGGGTTAATCATGCCAGTATAAACCTCATTATGTTCTTGGCATAGAGAAATACAAGATGTAATAAATTACAATTCAGCAAGGTATTTGACAAGTTCTATAGACCAAGTCCTTAGGTAAAGGATTTAGTAATCTGAACTCAATGCTGGTACTATTAGATAGATTAGTCAGCACTTGGAATTCTATCCACCAAGTGTTGTGATTAGCAGATGGCTGTCAACCTGAGGGGAGGTTTTTATATCGTGACCATAGAACTATTTGTCCTTGGACTGCTCTGCTAAACATTTGTGGTGACTTAGATGAGGACAATGATGGTAAGCTTATTAGATCAGCAAATGACAAGGAAGAAGGAAAGACAGATAACAGATTTTGGTCCCCACATCTCAGCCTGAGACAATGGGCCAACTTGAATAGATTTCCAATGAGAAAATATGCCCTAAGTGCACATTGATGAACATCCCCTTTAGCAACTTGAAAACATCAAAGAAGTTGAAGCCAGGAAAACCTTGCCTTAAGTTATTAAAAACCTCATTCCACCATTTTTCATGATTAGACCACCAGAAACAATTTGCCTTTCAGTCTCTTGATCTGTCTTCTGTTGTGGTTAGTAAAACATGCGAGAGTACAATCTCTCTTATCTCATCCCTTGGCGCTTATTAGGACTGACCCCCAGGAGACTCCAGATCCTTTTCTTGGCACTCTTATCCCCAGGAAAAGTTTCCAAGTTTCAACTTACAGTTATAGCCTTCATTGCTCTGCTTCCCTTCCTGAGGAGGAAATTTTTATTTTTTAAAGCTAACTTGCATATTTGACATGTGAAGAAGCTGAAGGGGACTTCTGTCCTGGTTTGTTGTGTATCATCTAAAAACTTGAGCCAATTCTGTTTTTCTCCTTATACTGTGGTACCAAGACCCCTGTAACATATGCTAGGCAATTCAAGTTTGATATATTCAAGAAATAATTCCAGCTTCTCTTCAAGCCCGTGTTCTTCCTTGAACATGTATCTTTTTGCTTATCTCTATTACTTTGCTTACTTATTTCCACTCTGGAGAACTTTGTATTCTCTCTTTAACACATTTTCCTCTTTCTCTCCTCTCACATATTTCTAAACAAGTTTTATTCAATGAAAAAACAACCCTGTAAAATGGAAATTGAGCTCCCATATGATCCAGCTATACCACTCCTAGGGATATACCCTAGAACACAAAGGCACAATACAAAAATCCCTTCCTCACACCTATATTCATTGCAGCACTATTTACCATATACTCTGGAAACAACCAAGATGCCCTTCAACAGATGAACGGCTAAAGAAACTGTGGTACATAAACACAGTGGAATATTATACAACCATCAGGATAAATAAAGTCATGAAATTTCCTATACGTGGATATAAATGGAATCTATTATGCTGAGTGAAATAAGTCAGAGGGAGAGAGGTAGATGCAGAATAGTCTCACTTGTCTATGGGTTTTAAGAAAAATAAAAGACATTTTTTCAGGATAGAACCAGGTTCTATTCCCAGCATTCCATGTGGTCCCCTCTAGCTTTCCAGGAGTGATTTCTGAGTGAAGAGCCAAGAATAACTCCTGAGCATCACTGGGTGAAGCCTAAAAGCCAAGGGTATAGATTTGGGAATGGGTGGGAATTCAGGGACAATGGGAAGAGGAAATTTTATATTGTTGATTGAATTGGCCTTGTAAAAATGTATTTTGAGTAATGATGTAATACATGGTCTTTAATTAATTAATAAAAAAATCACCTCATTTCAAAACTAAATAAAGCCAATATGCTTATACACACATAGAGAGACAAGTAGCTTTATTTAGTTCATTATTAATCTAAAATATAACATAATCATTAATCTAAAAGATAATATAATTCTAAGCTATATTAGAGATATGTTTGCCAAATGGTAGTGAGTGTCTAATTTCCTTTGTGCTGTTAATTCAGGTGAGTTTCAGATGGAGAAGTTTTGAAAAATGGAACCCTCCTTGGAGAAGAATGACTAGCACAGATAAGAGACTTGTAACCAACTAAATAAACCAAACCTTGAAAACTTAGCACATTTTCATAATTACAATATGTAAATGCCATAAGTATTTATCCACAAACATTTGTTTTGCACGCAAAGAAGTATGGGAATTATTCTATCAGACAAAGCAAATAGGTGAAAACTACAGAATATCATATTTCTTACAACAATATCTCATTGTGACACTGCCTAAAACTGGCATGGGCTACTTTAAAATACTTCATATTTCTTGCAAAAAGATAAACTATAATTTTTAATGTTAGGTTTGGAGCATGTAGTTAACTCTTTAAGATCTTTTACATCTATGATGTTATAACTATGATTAAAGACACTCTACTTTTTCCAATTTCTTCTTAATTACTATTCTAAGAATATATTCTGGAAAATATAGATGACTTTTCTTTTTAGGTTTGCAAGGCCAGAAAGAGAAAAATTGGAAAGATCAAGATGAATCTTTGACAAATACTGCTGGAATGTCCATAATTTTATTCTCCCTTTGTATCAATCCTTGGCCCACACTCACCCTCACCACCTGCTTTCTTGGATCTTCTGTATGAAGTATGACTGCAATATTGTATTGTTACCAGTCTCTAAATAATAGGTCAGTTTCCCCCTTGTCTTCTACTTCAGAGATGGGAACCATTCCCAGGACACTATGACCAAACTCCTTGAAAAAGACCTCACTTATTCAATCACTGAAAATAACACAATGACCCGATTGGTTCCTTCTTATCCTGGGTTAAGAAGAGGAACAGAGAAAGAACAAGATGATCTAATATCTTTTAATGAGTACACAATAATACCAGTCATAAAGCAAGAGTAGGTAAGGAAATAAGAAGTTCATCTGAACTGAAAACTCATAACTTTCCAGTTATAATAAACAGACAAAGGCGTTTCCTTGCTCAGAAATCACTGACCTTCTGCAGCTAGCAAAATTAGCTTTGGTCTTCTGGATTCTCAGTCAACACCACATTTAAGGCAGTTCATCTGAAGCAGACAATACAGTAGGGATAAAATGGAAAAGGAAGCACAGAATCCAGAAAAGATATTAGGTAATGAGTAAAATCAAATAAAAACTAATACTTGACAAAAATGGAGGCCATTTAGTGCAGGAGCTCTCTCCAACTCAGTAGACCCTGAGGGCCTAAAACAATAACTGATTCATATAATAAAGATATCAAGGCACCATCTAAAAACTTTAATATTCGTGGCTTTAGCTAATGAAGAAATAAAAGTAGCAAATATTTTTAAAAGATTCTTACAAGATATTTTTGACATCTTTCCTAAGCTTTATATGTAAAATAAAATATGTTAAGTCACCTGGAAGATTCACATATGAAATATATCTCATTTTGTTACTGAGGTCAGGTAAATAAGCCTACCAGGGAGCACCAGAATACAAAGGTCCTGCAACTTACATGGCTTCCTTTTGAGAGGAGGGAAAGAACTCCAAACTTTACATATGTTACTAGACCCTTATATGTAAATTCTCAGTTCAGTAACTTCACATAGATGTCAATGAATTTGACAATTAATGGGCACAATATACTCTAGGAATAAGGTGGGTCGACCAGGGTGAGGAGGATTTTAGGGGAGCACTAGTCAAAGGAATGCTCTCAAATGAATGATAATCATCTGACCCAACCAAATACTCTTGTTTCTTTTGACTTTCTGGAAAGGAGAGGAGACACATAGCAATGCTCAAGACATACTCTTTGCTCAGGATCACTCCTGGAAGTCCTTGGAGGACCATATGAGTGCTAGGAATCAAAACTAGGTTGGCTAAGTACAAGGCAAGCACCCTTCAGTAGCCTGTAGTCCTAACCAACAAAATATTCTGGGGAAGATAATAAAATGCTATAGAATGAATAGAAGGTATGCTAATAAGCACCAGAAAAAATGGCTTTTTAAGCTATTTATATGTCACCACAAGACTTAATTAGTGTGTTCCCTAACCCCATATGTACTATATATTTAAAGGAGATTTCAGAATCCATAATCATCAAGCAATGGAACATGTCCACTGGAAAATTTATAACTTTTAATTAGACCAGAAATGAGCATCTATTATCCAATGTTGAAAATCAGAGAGATATTATAGAATAAAACAATTTATACAGGAGCCAGAGTGATAATATAGTGGCTAGGTACTTGTTTTGTATGCAGCCAAGTCAGGTTTGATCCTCACTACTCAATATGGCCCTCTAAGCATCTCCAGGAGTAATTCCTGAGTACAGATTCAGGAATAACCCCTTAACATCGCTTGGTGTGACCTCAAAATAAAACAAAACAAAAATATTTAGTAGGTCATCCAGTAACTCATCTTTCTTTTTTCTATCAGTATTTGATTTTTGTTTTTGGTTTTTGTTTTTTTATTTTATTTTGTTTTCTGGGGAGGGTCACACCCGGTGGCACTCAGGGGTTACTACTGTCTTTACGCTCAGAAATTGCTCCTGGCAGGCTCGGAGGACCATATGGGATGATGGGATTCAAACTACCATCCTTCTGCATGCAAGGCAAATACCCAATCTCCATACTGTCTCTCCGGCCCCTTCTATCAGTATTTAAATGAGAACTACGTATGAAGAAATTTAATGAAGAAACATGAAAAAAATAAGATGATGTGATGCACACTAAGATCAAGCAACACAGGATGATTAAAAGCCACAAAGTTGGATTTAAGCTTGGGAAAGATTTTCCAGAGAACAATATTTAAGGTGAAGCCTATAATAAAAGTTGAATATGAAAAAAGTAGGGGAGGGCCCAGAGAGATAGCACAGCGGCGTTTGCCTTGCAAGCAGCCGATCCAGGACCAAAGGTGGTTGGTTCGAATCCCGGTGTCCCATATGGTCCCCCGTGCCTGCCAGGAGCTATTTCTGAGCAGACAGCCAGGAGTAACCCCTGAGCACTGCCGGGTGTGGCCCAAAAAAAAAAAAAAAAAGTAGGGGAAGCAAACAAATTACATATGAGCTGAAGGTGAGTCAAATAATGCAAAATCAGGGTATTGAAATATAATATGCATAGAAAAATAAAATATGTAAAATGTTTGTTAACATTGTTAAGCATTTTAGTCTTTTTCAGAATATTTGTGTATTTATAGACCATATCTAAAGTGCTCAGGGATTACTCCTAACTGTGCATTACTTCTGGTGGGGCTCAGGAGACCATACTGATTGCCTGGTCTCGAACCCAGGTTGGCTATATGCAAAACAAACACCCTACCTATGGTACTATTGTTCTGGTCCCTATTTTGTTAGTTTTAAATTTTATTATAGCTTAGGTAACATGGTGATAATAGTGTTAAATTTTATAACATAGATGTACAAAGCTACATATTGATATACAAATGTTACATTAATTTTTATAAAATTTACACTGTATTTGACAAACAATGTATAACACTGATGTATCCCACCATCACCAAAGTCTCACGACCCTTCACCACTGTCCCTGTGCCACCTCTGGTCCAATATTTTCTCCACAGACACTGTTTATTAATAAATTCTTAATTCAATGCCAAGGTTTGTCATTGTTCAACACTGCCAATTCCCTATAGACTCTCAGACAAATGAAACAGAATTAAGATTCCAGAGATAAATCCTCAGATTTATGGACAGTTAATATTTGACAAAGAATTTGTTAATCTTTGTTCATCTAAAGCTCTTCAACAAATGGTGTTGGGGAAACTAGATAGCCAAATAGAAAAATGAAACAAAACTAATTCACAAAAACTAATTCAAAATGGATTAAAGATCTCTAGACAAAATAAGAATGCATACGAGGTATAGGCAGATTTCCAGGATGTGGCCTTCAGAGGCATCTTCAATGATTGATCCCATTGTCAAAAATAACAAAAAAATTTAATGGGGCTAAATAAAATTTAGTATTTTTCATAACATAAGAAACTTAGACTAAAATAAAGACACTCTACTAAATGGGAGAAAATAATTACACACAATATATCAGATAAAGGGTCAAAAAGCCACTTGCTCTTCAAGTCTGCATTCTCCATTAAACATGTGTCTTGCTTGTTTGTCTGTTTCTTGGCTTATTTCCACTCTGGAGAAGTCTGTGTTCTTTCATAAACATGTATTTCTCTCTCTTCCCTCATATTTTTCTTAATAAGCTTCAATAAAAACTATCATGAAAAAGAAAAGAATGGCTATCCTATATACACATAGTGCTGACAAAACTCAACAATACCAGTAATCCCATTTTTTAAATGGGAGTCTTCTCCCATTTAAACAGACCCCTCTGTGAAAAACACATAAAGTTAGCCAGAGACAAAACAAAAAGTGTTCATCAACACTTGTTATCAGGTAAATGTGAACCAAGATAACAATGAGGTTATTACACCAGTAAAATGGCTGATATCAAAAGGCCAGAAAAAACTTGTATTGGTGGAGATGCTGTGAAAAAGGAACCTTCATTCACTTTTGGTGGAAATGATACCTGATTCAGTCTCTATGGAATACAGTGTGGAGATTTCTCAAAAGTGTAAAAATAGAGCTTTTGTAAGACATAGAAGTTCCTCTTTTGGGCATCAAAATCTAAACAAAAAAGCATTAATTTGAGAATATATATATACACACAAATATGTGTGCATATATACCTAAGTTCACTGTAATATGTATGACAAAAGTCAGAATATGGAAATAGCCCAAATGTCCAACAACAAATCAGTGGATAAAGAAGTTGTGCTATATATGCGGAATGGAATCTTATGTGATTATAAAAGAAAAAGATACAATTCACTGCAAGGTGAATTGCAATTCACTGCAAGATTCACTGCGATTCACTGCAAGATTATAAAAGAAAAAGATACAGTTCACTGCAAGGTGGATGGAATTGGAGGTATCATGCTAAGAAAAATAAATCAGAGGAAGAAGAACAAACACCCAAAAAAGTTTTGCTACTAAAATTATAATAATATTAATATTTATGTTTTTGGTGTACAAAGTTACTGAGCCTCCCCATCACCAAAAGAACAGTGTAGTCTTTATATAGTGAGAAGGATTATCATTTCATTTATTTTATAGAGAAGCTATTTGGGTTCCAGGATGAAGGGATGAGAGACAAGAAATATGAAGTCAGGAAATATCAATTTGCACAGAAATTTGGAAGCTTAGCAATGACCTGAATTAGAGTACTGGCACTGGATCTGTGAAAAGGAAAAACTGGGTGGCCTGAACTAGAAGCTGGATCCCAAAGGTTATTATTGACTGGATTTATGTAACTGCAAGAAATTGTCAAGATTCAGATTTCTAGACTTAACAACGGATGGTAATACCATAAAAAAAGAGCAGCACACTGAAAATCTGCTCATCACTAACCAACAAAGTAATACACACCAAAATAACAATGAGATGTTCAATTAAAGATACACAGCAAGGTTGCAAAGAAGGGCCAAAGGCAACACAAATGAGTTTGTGTATTTTTCCTTTTGGAGTGTTGTGGGGCTGGAACAGAGGGGTATTGAGAGAAGAAAGTGGGTGCATTGGTGATGGATATGGTATTGCAATTAAGTGCATGAAAAAACTATACTAATATTATTGTACAATACTATAATACTACAATAGTTTTACTACAATACTAGTAGTATTGTAAAACACAGAACCCTGATTAATAAAACTTTTTAAAATAAATAAATTTTATTTATATTAAAAAGTAAAACCACAATGAGATAGCCTCATAGCCTTAATGTGTCTTAATATTTTAATATAATTGCACTTGATGATAGTCATACAATGACAAGACCAGCTAATAACATACCTCTTATAAAGTATCCCCACTGTTTCCTGAAACTTGTCTTCAGTATTCTGAAAAAGAAATTAACCATTAAAATATAAACGCATGAAAATGTTTATAAAGGGAAACGCATTTTCTCTCTTGTCTCAGATTGCTTTATGATTCCATATGACAGTGATCATGACCAGTATCTAAACATATTGTGGCAGTGCAGATGAATGACTTAGACAGAGGAAGCATCCTCTGACTGTCTTGAAAAAGAAGCTTAGCAGGGTCAAGGAACTGAAAGAAGCTAGTGTGGAAATGTAGAAAGAGATGTCAAGAATTGTCCATATGAATGCTTGTAGATCTGAGTGTACTCTGAACATTTTTAAAGTTGAAAGTCATAGGAAAATTTTAAGTAGGGGAATGATTACAGTGTAAACACACATATGTATATACAAACATTTGGGGGGGCACATCTGGCAGTGCTGAGGGATTACTCTTGGCTTTTTAATTAGGGATCACTTATGGAAAGCATAATGTAATACCAGGGATTAAACCTAGATCAGTTATATGCAAGGCTAGCACTCTACCCACTATACTACCTCTCTGACCCTGAGTGATGTAATTTTGTTGTGAGGTATAATTTACATGTAATTAATATTACAGTAGTTTCAAGTTTACAACATAATGGTTCAATATGTGCATGTTATAAAATGATCACCATAAGTCAATTTCATTCTCACAGATTCTTTTCTTGTGATTAAAACTTTTAAGATTTAGTCTCTCAGCAATTTTCAAGTAATGATCCAGTATTGGCAACTAGTTGCCATGCTGTACATATATCCTCTGAACTTCTTTTGTAATTGGAAGTTTGAACATTTTAACTCCTTTCTTCTGTTCACTACCTCTTGCATCTGTTCCTCTATATCTGTGAGTTCAGGATTTTGGTTTTTTGTTGTTTGTTTGTTTGATTGTTTATTTGATTACAAAATTTTTTTACTTATTCCAAATTCCACACTTTATATTATCGCTACATTTAACTTCCTTAACTAAGTAGTTCCTTTTTTGGGGAGGAGGTAGGGGACACACCCAGAGGTGTTTAGGACTTACTCCTGGCTCTAATCCTGGCATGACAATGGGATTCTGGAGACTGAACCCAGTGTTGGATGTTTGCAACCCAAATGCATACTATTTCTCCAGTCTCATTTTTAGATTTTTTTGTTGTTGTTGTTGTTGAAGCTCTATACTATTTTTCATAATTGGCTGCATCAATTTATGTTCCTTCCAACAGTGCATAAATAGTTTCTTTATTTTATATTCTTACCAATACTTTTTGCTTGTTGACTTTTTGATAACATAGCCTTTTTGATAATAGTTATTTCTAAATAATATAGTAGATATAGATAATAGTTATGTCTAAAATGCCATTAATAATTGACTGAAGTTGAACAAAGTACTGAAGAGATGTAAAACTCACAAAATTGTTTAAGCTTAATTTTTAAATTTTTATTCAAGTTAAAATTTTGTTTTCCTATTTTTAAAGAAATAAACTTGTTAATATATTCATAATTTAATTCTTGGCTTATATTTAATGTAAAGAATTGGCATAATTACCATTATGTGGTCAAGCAATGCTTTTTTGTGGTTAGGGCTAGGGTTAGAGCTAGGTCTAGAGTAGGGCTTAGGCTAGAGTTAGGGTTAGGGTTAGGGCTAGGTTTAGGGTTATGGTAGGGGTTAGGGTTAGGTTTAGGTTTTAGAGTAAGTGTTGGGGTTTAGGGTTTATGTTTATGGATAGAGTTATGGTTAAGGTTAGGATTAGGGTTAGGGTTTGTGTTAGGATTAAGTGTAGGCTTAGGTTTAATTTTAAAGTTAGCGTTAGGCTTAGTGTTGGGTTTAGGGTTAGGTTTATGGTTAGGTTACTGTTTACTATATTGTTAGGGTTTAGTGTTAGAATTAGTGGTAGGTTTAGTTTTTTGTTATTTATTTATTTTTAAATATTTTATTTAATTGTTGTGCTTGCAATAATTTCATACTTGGGTTTCAATCATAGAATGTACACCACCCTTCACTAGTGTGATCTTCCCATCACCAATGTTCCCTCATTTTCTTCTCCAACCCCAAACCCCTGCCTGTCTCTCAGAAAGGCACTCTGCCTCTCCCTCACTATTATAAGATGGTAGCTGTCATCGTGGTTAGTGCTCTAGAAGCATTCATTACTCTTTTTGGTAAGTCAAGTAATGATTTTAATACTTCACTTCTGATTTTTTTCTTTTAATGTTCATATTTTCTTCATGCTTTTGCTATCAGGTTTTTTCAGCTATTGCATTATATTAGCACTTGCTTGATTATTGAGATTTCAGTACTCCTTTACAGTCTGCTGTACTACCAGTATCATCCCTGCTCAATTAACAGGTAATCTCCTCAGAGGTCTTCTCTCTGTATTCAAAGGAACACTCCAGAACGACATCTATCAACATCTCTGTCATTACCATGAATTAATGTTTATAATTCATTCATTACCTTAAAAGACCTTAACTTTTTGGTGTTTTCTTAACTTTTGTCTTCAGGTCTCAGAATTTGAAGATGCATCACACCATCTTTTATACTGCTCTAGGCACAATACTTAGAAGACTATCTGGCCCACGTTTATGAAGCATTTGAAAAGAATTATTTGAGAAGAACACTTGAGAAGAATGATTTGAGAATAATTGGCTAGTAAATATTCTTAAAGCTATACTTAAATTCTTAAGGTCAAAGGTTATATGCTGCACAAAGAAAAGCTAGTCTCAGACAAAATTTGGGGATATGTACAAGGAAAAAAATGTAAGGAGGGAAAAATAGAGAATTCTATTAAAGTAACTAGAACAACAAAATGCTGTGCATTAATAGAAAGTCTCTTTCATTGTTGGTGAGACTGTAAAATACTACAGTCACTTTGCAAGACAATTTGATAGTTTATTACAAAATACTCTTATCATATTACCCAGAAGTTATGCTTTTTGTATTTTCTTAAAGCAGTTTAAAATGTACATTCTTACAAAGACTTGTATAAGGAGTTTTTTTATCAGTTTTAATTGTACTTTCTAAGTCTTGAAAGCAACCAAGATGCCCTTTAGGAAGCAAATGAAAATATAAACAATACAACATACATATAGTAGGATGATATTCAGTGCTTCAGAATGAACATAAGCTATGAAAGACATGGGGAATTCTAAGTGGGTAAGTGCATAATCAATACATAGAAGAGACTAATATAAAATAACTGCATACCATTTACTACGACTATAAGAATTTCTTAAAAGGCAAAAATGTGGGACATTAAAAAGACAGATGGTTGCAGGGCCGGAGCGGTAGCGCTAGAGGTAAGGCATCTGCCTTGCAAGTGCTAGCCTAGGACGGACCATGGTTCGATCCCCCAGCATCCCATATGGTCCCCCAAGCCAAAAGCGATTTCTGAGTGCATAGCCAGAAGTAACCCCTCAGTGTCATGGGGTGCGGCACCAAAACAAAAACAAAACAAAAAGACAGATGGTTGCCAGGAGGTGTGGGTAAAGAGGGGTTTAGTGAGCACAGAGGATTTTCACATAGTAAAATAATTGAATATGGTAGTACAATGGTAGATTCATAACATTTTACACTTGTCCATTTGAACATGCAACATCAAGAGTGAATCTCGAGCCAGAGAGATAATACAGATGGGAAAGCACTTGCCTTGCAAGTGGTTAACCTAAGTTCCATCTCTGGAACCACATGTAGTGACCCTGAGCCCTGCCAGAAATGAACTCTGAGCATAGAGCCATGAATAATCCCTAAGTATCACTGCTTGTGGCCCAAAATAAAATGAAACAAAGAAGGAAGGAAGGAAGGAAGGAAGGAAGGAAGGAAGGAAGGAAGGAAGGAAGGAAGGAAGGAAGGAAGGAAGGAAGGAAGGAAGGAAGGAAGGAAGGAGGAGGAGGAAGGAGGAAGGAAGGAAGGAAGGAAGGAAGGAAGGAAGGAAGGAAGGAAGGAAGGAAGGAAGGAAGGAAGGAAGGAAGGAAGAAGGAAGGAAGGAAAGGAAAGAAAGAAAGAATGAAAGAAAGAAAGAAAGAATGAAAGAAGAAAAGAAAAAAAGAAAAGAAAGAAAGAAAAGAGAAAGAAAGAAAGAAAGAAAGAAAAGAAGAAAGAAGAAGAAAGAAAGAAAGAAAGAAAGAAAAGAAGAAAGAAGAAAGAAAGAAAGAAAGAAAGAAAAGAAAGAAAGAAAGAAAGAAAGAAAGAAAGAAAGAAAGAAAGAAAGAAAAAAGAAAGAAAGAAAGAAAAAGAAAGAAAGAAGAAAGAAAGAAAGAAAGAAAAGAAAGAAAGAAAAAGAAGAAAGAAGAAGAAAGAAAAGAAAGAAGAAAGAAAGAAAGAAAAAGAAGAAGAGAAAGAAAGAAAGAAAGAAGAAGGAAGGAAAAGAAAGAGAGAAAGAAAGAAAGAAAGAAAGAAAGAAAGAAAGAAAGAAAGAAAGAAAGAAAGAAAGAAAGAAAGAAAGAAAGAAAGAAAGAAAGAAAGAAAGAAAGAAAGAAAGAAAGAGGGAAGGAAGAAAGGAGGGAGGGAAGGAGGGAGGGTGGGAATGAAGGAGGGAGGGAGGAAGGGAGGAAGGAACGAAGGAAGGAGGGAAGGAAGGAAGGGATGGAGGAGGGAGGAAGGGGGAGGGAGGGAGGGAGGGAGGGAGGGAGGGAAGGAGGGAGGAAGGAAAGAAGGGAGGGAAGGAGGGAGGAAAGAAGGAAGAAAGGGAGGGAAGGAGGGAGGGAGGGAGGAAGGGAGGAAGGAAGGAAGGAAGGAAGGAAGGAAGGAAGGAAGGAAGGAAGGAAGGAAGGAAGGAAGGAAGGAAGGAAGGAAGGAAGGAAGGAAGGAAGGAAGGAAGGAAGGGAGGGAGGGAGGGAGTATATATGAGGACAGGAAATATGGTAAACTTTCTTGGACATTCCACTCAATTTTGATGTGAACATGAAAAATGTTCTAAATAATAAAGCTTATTAAAAAGGAAAAAAAAAACAAGTTAAAAGGGTTTTTTTTGTCTTGTTTCTGTTTTCTTTTTCCTTAACTCCACCTGTTTTGGTTCTGCTTGATACAAAAACCTACAAGAAAAAGTCTTGCCTGCGATAATAGCTCAGGTCAAAACCAGGGCACAGAGATGATGGAGCCTGACACAATATATATATATATATATATATATATATATATATATATATATTTCTTCTTGCAAAGGCATACTAAAAATGAGGAAATTTTATGTATAGAAACAAACTTTTATCTACTAGGGATAAGAACTCATACACTTTACAATACAGAGGCACCTCCCATCTTGAACATATGTCATGGGGACCCAATTTAGATTCCAGGTGATTAGACAGTGACCATCCAACCCCGAACCCTAGAACCCAGACATAGAACTGACACAGTTCTCCGCAACAGGTCCAGGAACAAATCTCCCTCTGGGACATTCTTAATACTGCTCTGACTGACACCAACATGCGCCGGTTTTGATATGTCATCCTGACAATGAGGAAATGGCAACAACTTGGTCTAAGAGCAGGTTGTCTTACCTTACCTCCTAATGATAAGATGTATTCAGAAGACATGTCATCCTTTGATTTGTACAAAAGCCAAGTTCGATATCTACAGAAGACTGACTGTGACAACCATGACTGGGCAGAACTTATCCTGGGATAATAAAAAAAGACCCTAGTCTAGGCCTTGGTCTATGATCTGTATAACAACCAAGATCTCTAACTCCAGAGGTCTGACTGAGACAAGTGCAACAGAGTAGATCTTCTGGAAATATAATGAAAGATTCTATCCTATGCTTCATCCTAGGATCGGGGCAAAAACCAAGATCACCAATTACAGAAGACTGATTAAAACAACAGTAATGGATCACAACTCCGAGAACCATAAATAAAGACTTTATCCTAGGCTCCATTCTTTGACCTGTGCAAATATCAAGATCTCTAGCTACAGAGGCACGATTTTATCACCCACAATAGAGCAGAAAGTTCCCAGACACCACAAAAGTATCTAGGGGGAGTAAAAGAGCATGTACAGAGCCTGTAGTTATTCCCATGATAGTATACTTCAAGGAATTTATTTTTATTTTTTTCTCAGTATTTTTTTTAATTTATTTAAACACCTTAATTACATACATAATTGTGTTTGGGTTTCAGTCATGTAAAGAACACCACCCATCACCAGTGCAACATTCCCATCACCAATGTCCCAAGTCTCCCTCCTCCCCACCCGACCCCCGCCTGTACTCTAGACAGGCTCTCCATTTTCCTCATACATTCTCGTTATTAGGACAGTTCAAAATGTAGTTATTTCCCTAACTAAACTCATCACTATTTGTGGTGAGCTTCCTGAGGTGAGCTGGAACTTCCAGCTCTTTTCTCTTTTGTGTCTGAAAATTATTATTACAAGGGTGTCTTTCATTTTTCTTAAAACCCATAGATGAGTGAGACCATTCTGCGTTTTTCTCTCTCTCTCTGACTTATTTCACTCAGCATAATAGATTCCGTGTACATCCATGTATAGGAAAATTTCATGACTTCATCTCTCCTGACAGCTGCATAATATTCCATTGTGTATATTTACCACAGTTTCTTTAGCCATTCGTCTGTTGAAGGGCATCTTGGTTGTTTCCAGAGTCTTGCTATGGTAAATAGTGCTGCAATGAATATAGGTGTAAGGAAGGGGTTTTTGTATTGTATTTTTGTGTTCCTAGGGTATATTCCTAGGAGTGGTATAGCTGGATCATATGGGAGCTCGATTTCCAGTTTTTGGAGGAATCTCCATATCGCTTTCCATAAAGGTTGAACTAGACGGCATTCCCACCAGCAGTGGATAAGAGTTCCTTTCTCTCCACATCCCCGCCAACACTGTTTATTCTCATTCTTTGTGATGTGTGCCATTCTCTGTGGTGTGAGGTGGTATCTCATCGTTGTTTTGATTTGCATCTCCCTGATGATTAGTGATGTGGAGCACTTTTTCATGTGTCTTTTGGCCATGTGTATTTCTTCTTTGTCAAAGTGTCTGTTCATTTCTTCTCCCCATTTTTTGATGGGGTTAGATGTTTTTTTCTTGTAAAGTTCTGTCAGTGCCTTGTATATTTTGGAGATTAGCCCCTTATCTGATGGGTAATGGGTGAATAGTTTGCCCACTCAGTGGGTGGCTCTTGTATCCTGGGCACTATTTCCTTTGAGGTGCAGAAGCTTCTCAGCTTAATATATTCCCATCTGTTAATGTCTGCTTTCACTTGCTTGGGGAGTGCAGTTTCCTCCTTGAAGATGCCTGTAATGTCCTGGAGTGTTTTGCCTATGTGCTGTTCTATATATCTTATGGTTTTGGGGCTGATATCGAGGTCTTTAATCCATTTGGATTTTACCTTCGTACATGATGTTAGCTGGGGGTCTAAGTTCAATTTTTTGCAAGTGGCTATCCAATTGTGCCAACACCACTTGTTGAAGAGGCTTTCCCTACTCCATTTAGGATTTCCTGCTCCTTTATCAAAAATTAGGTGATTGTATGTCTGGGGAACATTTTCTGAGTATTCAAGCCTATTCCACTGATCTGAGGACCTGTCCTTATTCCAATACCATGCTTTTTTGATAACTATTGCTTTGTAGTACAGCTTAAAGTTGGGGAAAGTAATTCCTCCCATATTCTTTTTCCCAATGATTGCTTTAGCTATTCGAGGGTGTTTATTGTTCCAAATGAATTTCAAAAGTGTCTGATCCACTTCTTTGAAGAATGTCATGGGTATCTTTAGAGGGATGGCATTAAATCTGTATAATGCCTTGGGGAGTATTGCCATTTTGATGATGTTAATCCTGCCAATCCATGAGCAGGGTATGTGTTTCCATTTCCATGTGTCCTCTCTTATTTCTTGGAGCAGAGTTTTATAGTTTTCCTTGTATAGGTCCTTCACATATTTAGTCAAGTTGACTCCAAGATATTTGAGTTTGTGTGGCACTATTGTGAATGGGGTTGTTTTCTTAATGTCCATTTCATCCTTATTACTATTGGTGTATAGAAAGGCCATTGATTTTTGTGTGTTAATTTTGTAGCCTGCCACCTTGCTATATGAGTCTATTGTTGCTAGAAGCTTTTTGATAGAGTCTTTAGGGTTTTCTAAGTAGAGTATCATGTCATCTGCAAACAGTGAGAGCTTGACTTCTTCCTTTCCTATCTGGATTCCCTTGATATCCTTTTCTTGCCTAATCGCTATAGCAAGTACTTCCAGTGCTATGTTGAATAGGAGTGGTGAGAGAGAACAGCCTTGTCTTGTGCCAGAATTTAGAGGGAAGGCTTTCAGTTTTTCTCCATTGAGGATAATATTTGCCACTGGCTTGTGGTAGATGGCCTTCACTATATTGAGAAAGGTTCCCTCCATTCCCATCTTGCTGAGAGTTTTAATCAAGAATGGGTGTTGGACCTTATCAAATGCTTTCTCTGCATCTATTGATATGATCATGTGGTTTTCATTTTTCTTGTTATTGATGTTGTGTATTATGTTGATAGATTTACGGATGTTAAACCAGCCTTGCATTCCTGGGATGAAACCTACTTGATCATAGTGGATGATCTTCTTAACGAGGCATTGAATCCTATTTGCCAGGATTTTGTTGAGGATCTTTGCATCTGCATTCATCAGCGATATTGGTCTGTAATTTTCTTTTTTTGTAGCATCTCTGTCTGGTTTAGATATCAAGGTGATGTTGGCTTCATAAAAGCTATTTGGAAGTGTTTCTGCTTGTTCAATTTCATGAAAGAGTCTTCCCAAGATTGGCAGTAGTTCCTCTTGGAAAGTTTGATAGAATTCATTAGTGAATCCATCTGGACCTGGGCTTTTGTTTTTCGGCAGACATTTGATTACTGTTTTAATTTCATCAATGGTGATGGGGGTGTTTAGATATGCTACATCCTCTTCCTTCAACCATGGAAGATTATAAGAGTCCAAGAATTTATCCATTTCTTCCAGGTTCTCATTTTTAGTGGCGTAGAGTTTTTCAAAGTAGTTTCTGATTACCCTTTGAATCTCTGTCATATCAGTAGTGATCTCTCCTTTTTCATTCCTGATACGAGTTATCAAGTTTCTCTCTCTCTCTTTGTTAGGTTTGCCAGTGGTCTATCAATCTTGTTTATTTTTTCAAAGAACCAACTTCTGCTTTCGTTGATCTTTCGGATTGTTTTTTGAGTTTCCACTTCGTTGATTTCTGCTCTCAGCTTTGTTATTTCCTTCTGTCTTCCTATTTTTGGGTCCTTTTGTTGAGTACTTTCTAGTTCTATTAGCTGTGTCATTAAGCTACTCAGGTAAGCTCCTTCTTCCTTCCTGATGTGTGCTTGCAAAGCTATAAATTTTCCTCTCAGTACTGCTTTTGCTGTGTCCCATAAGTTCTGATAGTTTGTGTCTTTATTGTCATTTGTTTCCAGGAACCTTTTGATTTCCTCCTTGATTTCATCTCGGACCCACTGGTTATTGAGTATAACAGTTGAGTAACAACTTCCAGGTGTTAAAGTGTTTCTTCTGAGTCCCTTTGGAGTTCACAAAGAATTTCAGAGCCTTGTGGTCAGCGAAGGTAGTCTGCAAAATTTCTATCCTCTTGATCTTATGGAGGTATGTTTTATGTGCCAGCATGTAGTCTATCCTGGAGAATGTCCCATGTACATTGGAGAAGAATGTGTATCCAGGTTTCTGGGGATGGAGTGTCCTATATATATCCACTAGGCCTCTTTCTTCCATTTCTCTCTTCAGGTCTAGTATATTCTTGTTGGGTTTCAGTCTGATTGACCTATCCAGTGTTGACAAAGCCGTGTTAAGGTCCCCCACAATTATTGTGTTGTTGATATTATTTTTCAGATTTGTCAACAGTTGTATTAAATATTTTGATGGCCCCTTATTCGGTGCATATATGTTTAGGAGAGTGAATTCTTCCTGCTCTACGTACCCCTTGATTAATATAAAATGTCCATCTTTGTCCCTTACAACCTTCCTGAGTATAAAGTTTGCATTATCTGATATTAGTATGGCCACTCCAGCTTTTTTATGGGTGTTGTTTGCTTGGATAATTTTTCTCCAGCCTTTAATTTTGAGTCTATGTTTGTTCTGACTATTCAGGTGCATTTCTTGTAGGCAGCAGAAGGTTGGATTGAGTTTTTTGATCCATTTAGCCACTCTGTGTCTCTTAACTGGTGCATTTAGTCCATTGACGTTGAGAGAAAGAATTGTCCTGGGATTTAATGCCATCTTTATTTCAAAATTTGATGTGTCTTTTGGGTAGTCTTGTCTTAGATTAGGTCTTTCAGTTTTTCTCTTAAGACTGGTTTTGTGTCTGTGAAGTTTCTGAGCTGTTTTTTGTCTGTGAAACCATGTATTCTTCCATCAAACCGGAAAGTGAGTTTTGCTGGGTATAGTATTCTGGGTGAAGCATTTATTTCATTCAGTCTTGTCACAATATCCCACCACTGCTTTCTGGCATTGAGTGTTTCTGGTGACAGGTCTGCTGTAAATATCAGGGAAGCTTGCTTGAACGTGATTTCCCCTTTTGATCTTGCTGTTTTCAGAATTCTGTCTCTATCTGTGGGATTTGTCATTGTGACTAGGATGTGTCTTGGGGTGGTTTTTCTGGGGTCTCTTTTGGTTGGTACTCTTCGGGCATGCAGGATTTGATCACATATATTCTTTAGCTCTGGAAGTTTCTCTTTAATGATGTTCTTGACCGTTGATTCTTCCTGGAAATTTTCTTCCTGGGTCTCTGGGACTCCAATGATTCTTAAGTTGTTTCTGTTGATCTTATCATAGACTTCTATTTTCATCTGTTCCCATTCTTTGACTAATTTTTCCATTGTCTGCTCATTTGCTTTAAGTTTTTTGTCCAATCTCTCCGGCTGTATGGAATAGTTAGTATCTCATCTTCCACAGCACCTAGTCTATTCTCAGCTTCTGATACCCTGTCCCAGAGCTTATCCATTTTGTCATTCACTTCGTTTACTGACTTTTTCAGGCCTGTTAGTTGACATGTTATTTCAGTTTGGAGTTTTGTGATTTCTGTCTTCATATTTTCTTGGTTCTTATTAGTGTTCTGTTCAACTCGATCCATGGTTTCTTGGAGTCCGTTGAGCATCTTCCATATTGCTAGTCTAAAGTCCTTATCTGAGAGGTTGATTAGTTGGTTGGTCATTATCTGGTCCTCAGAATTGTCATCTTCATTCTCTATGTCTGATGCTGGCCTGCGTTGTTTCCCCATTTTCACACTTGTATTGTGGGTTTTTCTACGTGTTGTGGTGGTATTCATTGTCTATATGATGCAGGCAGCACACTCCTCTGGCTCCTCCCTTTCTGGATGGGCTGACTTGCCTCTAAGGGAGGGGAGTCCTCCGTGGATGAAGCCTCACACTGGGTCAAACCTTAGGCCCGAGCATGCAACAGAGAAGACAGTCCGGAGAGAAATGTTTGCTTCTGTGATATAGCGCCGTTCTTAGTGTGATTTTTCCTTCTTGTTGCAATGGTGTTCCTTCCTTAGAAAGAGTGCACGGCCGCGTAGGGAAGCGGAGCTAAAGTGCTCTGCTGGAGCCTCTTTTTGCCCCACTCGCAAGAGTTTCACGCAAGAGGACAGTAAACAGACATAGACAGGTCACACTCACAGTTTTTCACAGTTGGGCCCCACTGGGCCGGTGTACTTTCGCGGATTTTCCCCGCCTGGTGTCACACACAGGGAGCCAGCTTTTGCAAAGCCTTGCCGGTTTTCATGCTCTGTAGTCCCTCCCTGAAAATGGCATCTGGGCGAGCGAGGTTTCTGGAGCCTCTTTTTGCCCCACTCGCAAGAGTTTCACGCAAGAGGACAGTAGACAGACATAGACAGGTCACACTCACAGTTTTTCACAGTTGGGCCCCACTGGGCCGGTGTACTTTCGTGGATTTTCCCCGCCTGGTGTCACACACAGGGAGCTGGCTTTTGCAAAGCCTTGCCGGTTTTCCTCAAGGAATTTCTTAGGCCAAGGCAATTTCCTTTCTACTCTCCCCAATATTTACTGTACCTAGGCAAGAAAAAAAAAGAACACAAATTAACTTTTTTTGGTTTTGTTATTGTTGTTGTTTGATTTTTCCTGTGGGTTTTATTTTTGTGCTTTGTTTTCTTTTTATTTCAGGATCATGGATCATGGTTATGGTGTGGTTGTTGTCTTTATTGCTGTGGTGCTTTTCGAGTTTTTTGTTTGATTTTTTTTTAGTATTGCTGTTATGTTTTTCTTCCTTATACCCTTTCTTCTCTTAAATTGATATTTATAGCCTCTAGAAGGACTCCTCCCATTTTTTTTTTTGCTTGTTGATTTTTGCCCCATTTTATTAATTTTTTTCTTTCCTTCAAATAGAACCACATAACTTGAACCATCTTGTTCTGCCTCACAAATTGAGGGGGAAATAATGGAGGGTACCAAGACCAAACAGTTGTATGATCATTAAGTAGTAATAAAAAATTATCAGACTTAAATACCAAATATAAAGCCAATGACAACTAAATCAACACCCAATCTATAATATGCTAGACACAGAGAGGACCACTTATACTAGCAGCCCAGGGGGTAAAGGAGGGGGATATGGGATGTATGCTGGGAACAGGGGTGGAAAAAGTACAACATTGGTGGTGGGAATGCCCCTGATTCAGTGTCGCTATGTACCTAAAATATTACTGTGAAAGATTTGTAATCCACTTTGGTCAAAATAAAAATTAAAAAAAAAAAAAAGGAAAAAGACGGGTCAAAGCAATAGCACAGCAGGTAGGGTATTTACATTTCATGCAGCTGACCCAGGTTTGGGTCAGATTTGGGTCAGATTTCGGTGTGGCCCCAAAACCAAAATAAATTAAATTAAATAAAAAATAAAAAGGAAGAGAAGGTATAGAGAAGCAACATAGAATCAAAAAAGTAGTTCTTTTTTTTGGTTTTTGGGTCACACCTGGTAGCGCTCAGGGATTAATCCTGGCTCTATGCTCAGAAATTGCTGAGCCCCCAAAAGTAGTTCTTATTAAAGAAAACTAAGATATATTTCAAGAGGAAGGGTGTAGCAATCATTGTTTATTGCTGCCAAAAGTTCATCTAAGATAAGAACTACAGTGTTTCTGCTGAATTTAATAGAGAATTTAGCATTCTCTATTTCAATCTGTGCAGATATATTAAAGAATTATGGATGAGGGGCTGGAGAGATAGTATGGACATAGGGCATTTGCCTTGCATGCAGAAGGACAGTGGTTCGAATCCCAGCATCCCATATGGTCCCCAGAGCCTGCCAGGAACAATTTCTGAGCACAGCCAGGTGTGACCCAAAAACCAAAAACCAAAAACACACACACAAAAAAAAAAAAGAATTGTGGATGAAAGCCAGATAATAATGGATTGAGAATTGAACGGGTAATATGGTGAGTGAGAGAAAAACATGACAATTCAAGCAAGATGTTTGGCAGAAAAGGAGAAACAACTTAAAGAAGTATTTTAAGAGGGACAAGAATCAAGAGAATATTGTTGTTTTTAGATTGGGAAAAACATGAACATGTTTAGATTTTGATAGAGGAAAGCCAAGAAAAAGAGAAAGCTAAAGAATGATAATGTAGGGATAACCCATGTTCAATTTTCCTGATTACATGAGAGTGGGTGAAAATAAGAATATTGGTGGAGAGATCTAACTTTAATGAAAAAGGAAGCTACTACTTGATTTACTCGAGGGCAACTTACTATGTTTGATGGAGAAGGCTTCACTGAGCACATGTGAACAAATATTTGAACTTTCTAAAGGAGTTGGACAGATGGATAAGAGTATTGGGGAGAAAGGAATAGCCAATGTAAAAGTTCTAAAGAAGAAGCATGTTGGACATTGAGTGAGTTTCCTATAGCTACTGTAATAAATTACCATAAATTGTGTGATTTAAAACAGTACAAATTCATTCTCTTACAATGCTAGAAGTCGAAGTTCTAATCGATTTCATAGAGTCAAAGTCAAAGTGTTAGCAGGGCCTGTACCATCTGGAATATGTAGGAGAGGGTGTGTCCTCTGCCTTCTTCTATTTTCTGGAGTTTCCCAAAGTTCTTTGCTTATGACACCTTTCTGGCATCATACATTAATCAATATATTATAAATTACTCTTCCATAGTAGCTCTTGTGGTCTTCCTATCTCAAGAATCGTAATCATACTTGAAAATGTCTATTTACTTAATGTTAGAGGTTACAAGGGTTTCTTGATCTCAATATTTTTAGTGTCCATTTTTCAGCCTACCACTGACTCCTAAATACAAGCATCCAGACACATGCAAAATACACTCACCCTATCCCCACATAGTTACATCTATAAACAATGATAGCATAAATTCAAAATGAAAATCTCATTTATCAATGGCTAAAAAAAACCTCAAGGATTATATAAATCATCTTCAATGAGCTATGGATGAGACACTGGATATGATCAATTCTGAGGCAAAATTCCTTTCCATGTATAAATTGATGAAAATAGGAAGCAAGTTATCTACTGCAAAATTGAATGGGGAGACAGTCTGAATCAGATGCTATTTAAAGATATTCTCATCCTAAAAGAAAAAAATGGAAAGAATAAAGTATTACTGGTCCTAAATAATTTTTAAATCTATGGGGGAAAGCTCTTAGTTTTTAATGACTGCAAAAAAAATTCTGTGGCCTGAGGCTCCACCCACTGATGTCAAAGGTTTACCTTCTGGGTCATCCTTGTTTTTAGAAGAAAGTTAGCAAGCGTTTGTAGCCCAGAGATTTTTATTAGGATTTTTCTGCCTGCCTATAGAATTTTGAGATTCCTATAGTCTTCTTTTTTTTTTTTGTTCTCTCCACTCAAACTAGCAGTATTTCTGCTGGCATAATATTCTCCAAAACCCTGTGGCTCTCCTATATATATCACGAGGTCTATTCTATTAAACAAAAGACAAGTTTTTCCTAGATAATCTCAGTTATCCCTGGATCTATTTATATTGATGAGTCATAGGTCTGATCTCTTCAAAGATTTTTCTGTATTACTCTGGTTTTTTCCCCCCTTTCTACATAATAACAATATTTTCTAGCTCCACATAATGTTCTCTTACTTTCTCTCCAGATCACGGATTTACTGATGATGAATATCCCTCATGTTAGTAGTTCCTGTAATCTGAATGAGCATTTCTCAACTCATCAAGTCAAGTCTTGCTCCTTTATGCTTAACAATTTAGCTCTATTTCCTTCTCACTTTTTACAAAAATGTAAAAATGTCTTCCTTATTGTTGAAATACTATGCTTGTTAGAGGACATAAAGCAAACCATCAAGAATATTATTAATGGAAACAAAATGGAGACTTCTCAAAAAATAGGAATTGAGTTTCTATCAATTCTATTCTATCAATTCTATCAATTCTACTTCTTATAATCTGCCTCAAAATGTTAACTTGCCTTAAAATAATTCTGAATGCAGAGCCAGGAGTAACCCCTGAGCATTGCCAGGTGTGACCCCAAAACAAAAAACAAACAAACAAACAAAAGATGAAATAATTCAATTTGCTGCTCCCTAGATAAATCTGGAAAGTATTGTGAAAAGTAAAGTTAGTGAAAAGGATAGGGAAAAACACTGATCTCTTTCATATGAAGAATATAAAGAAGCATAGTAGGAGAATAACAAATGCCCCCAAACCACTGAAACTGAAGGTGAGTTGGGGAGAAGGAGGACTTAGAACTATGAAACAAAATTGGAGAATCTTTGAGAGTGACGAAGAGTAACAGAGAAAGAAAGCAGGGTAGATTTACAGGAGTAGTGATGAATTTTCTAAAAAGGTAAGTCACAGCAGTCTCCTGGTGGATAAAGATATAACAGTCACTGGCCTTAAATCAGTTCAGGGCCTGTATGGATTCCACTTGCAACAAAGGCCAAATTTTCTGAATAGATTCTGGCCTCACTGGAAGAAGACAGAAATAAAAGTGATATCATGAACTCTAGTGGGCATTATTGCAATGAATACAGAAGTGAAATTCAAGGAGATGCAGAACTCAATATACACTGCTTTAAAATAACACTCTGAGTTCCTGAAGGGTGAAAACCAATAGAAAGAAAGGTCTAACAGACTTTTAAATATTAGAAGAACTATAGTTATAAATACATGTATTCTTAAGTTTCTGAGTGCTATATATAACTAAATTTATAAATATATTTTAATATATATAAATATACATGTAGTTATATATAAATGTGAGTTAGAATTATGAGTTTAGAGGAGAAAATGTATCATCTAGAGGTACCATTAATAAAACTAACAATAATAACATAGCAACTCCTTATTAAATACTTCTTCCATACCAACCACTGCTCTAGCTCATGATTCAGTTTTGCCTTTAAATCACTACTCCATGGAAGACTGCTGGTCCACAGGCATAGAAAAATTGATAGACAATGGTCTACCACAGTGGTTACAACTGCCAGTTAATGGCAGTGTGCACAGGGGTGCCAGTTCTTAGGTGGATAAAGGTTAAATAACCCTGAATTAAACGACCCTATGACAAGGTATGAATAATTTTTTTATCCTACAGATAATGTGAGAAAATTTAAATGATGGTATAAGGATTCAAACTCAGAAACCCATACTTTTTAATCTCAATGGTTAAACTAAAAGAGAGAACTGAAGGCATAAATCATTCAAACCCAGAACCCACATTCTAGTTTTTTGTTTGTTTAGTTCTTGAGTTTTGGGCCACAGCTGATGATGCTCAGGGGTTATTCCTGGCTCTGTGCACAGGGATCACTCCGGGAGGTGCTTGGGGGATTACATGGGATGCTAGAGATTGAACCCGGGTCAACTTGCAAGGCAACTTGCAAGGCAAATACCCTACACTTTGTGCTATCGCTCCAGCCCCAGAGCCCACATTCTTTTTATGTTTGTTTGTTTTTGCTTTTGTTTTTGGGTCACACCCGGCAGCGCTCAGGGGTTACTCCATGCTCTATGCTCAGAAATCGCACCTGGCAGGCTCAGGGGACCATATGGGATGCCGGGATTCAAACCACCATCCTTCTGCAATTTGCAGCAACCATGGACTTCTTCCAATTTTAAACTGAAAGAGAGAACTGAAGGTATATAGATCAATAATTAATAATGCACTATAGACTAAATATAGAAAGTATTCATGGTTGATATATATAAAATGTATCTTAAATACGGTATTAAAAGTAATTTTAGAATATGTTCCAGATAGCATCTTGTCTTCTTGCCTTTGACTCTTTCTTTCCATTAAAGTAGACTACTTGGGAAAAAAATGAATTCAATTTACTTGGGTTTCAATTAATGAAAGTTTTGTGGTATCTACTTAGTGGCTTAATAAAAGCAACTATAGCACTGGGGAAAATTTTCTCCAATATTTGTGCATTCCCACAAGAAATTTTTATTTAAAAAATAATAATCACCATAATAACAATAATTTTTCTTGTTTCCTAAAGTGGACTCCTTGGACTTCACTGGCTAGAGCAGTTGCTGAGGAAGGATCAGGGGTTAATTTTAGTTCTCCTGGGTTATGAATACTGACATGGGACCTAAGAAAAACCTTCATCCAATTTTTCCCCAAATTAAATCAAGAGCATTGATAATTAGTTTCTATCAAAGACATCTAGTGGGAAATGAAAGAACTGAAAAAGCCATAAGCTGCCTTTACTTCTTCATTAATATTTGCTCCCAAATGCAGGTCAAATAAACCACACTCACAGTTTTAAATGAGTTGCTTTAAAGTTGATGAATTATTTTTCTCTTTGGATTTATACCTCCCATTGTGACTAATTATTCCCACTACATTACCTTCTCTAACTTGAGATTTTAGTTGAACAAAGAAAACAAAGCTAGGCTTGCAAACTGAATGCCTTTTTTCTTTACAATTTTCTCTTGCAACTTATTCAATACTACATTGAAAACTGAGATAATTGTTCTTAATCAAAATTTCTTCTGGCTCTAACAGTTTGTAGTCAGCTGATTGCACTGTTTTAAGAACCCCCTGAACAGAAATATAATTTAGGAGACTGAAGTCCATGGTTGCTGTAAATACAAAGTCTACCATCACCACAGAATAATTTTCCTTAGTTGAATTTTCCCTTCACCTAACAGTGCATTAGTATGCTTAGTGATAAGTAAAAGGCACAATAAGCTAAAAACACTATGATATTTTGTTCATTACAATGTTTATACAATTTCCATAATATGGAAACAATCCAAATATCCAATAATAAGTTAACATATAAAAAGTTGCAATACACACACTTACACACTAGAATACTATGCAGCTGTAAGAAAAAAAAAACCTTAAGTCATGCACTTCACTGCAGTACTATTGGTATCAGAGGACATCATGTTTAGAGAAGTATACCAAAATTAAAAAGACACATACTGCATATATGATATCACTGTATATATACATATACTGTATTACTGTATACATACTGTAAATATGAATTGTAGAGAAACAAATCAAGGGAAAGGACAGTATCAAACAATGTCAAACCCATGGCCTTAGATTACAATAGTAATTTCACCAATCAGTAGAGGATGGGTAAAAGGAAGGACGAGACAGACAAAAGGTGGCATAGTTGCGTATAGTCTTGAAGACTTTGATGGTACTGGGATGCAGTAACCATGGACATCAATCCATAAATACTAACACTATTGTAACCATGATAAATAACTTCTAATAAAAAAAATACCCACCGTGGTAGAGATAGGCAACTAGCCACTAAAACTCAATTAAAACGAGCAGACCTAAAATATAGATCTTTTCATATGCAAATAATGAAATAGGAGAAGGGGGATTTAAGATAACAACTGTGAATCAGAAAATTAATACTTAGGAATTAGCTTAATAAAAGAGGTGACCCCCCCAAAAACATTAAAACATTGCTAAAAAGATGTAAAAGAAGACATGACAAAATAGAAACTCTTTCCCTGTTTATGGATTGGAAAGTTCAATATTATCAAAATTACTGTCTTGCTCAAAAACAGTATAGATTCAATGCAATCCTTATAAAATACACATGACAAAAATAATGATAAGGAGGGGAGTGTAGTCAGTAATATTTCGTCAGTATAACAGTAATAGTTGGAAATTATAACCTAGACAAGAACTGGGAACTTAAAGGGAGTAAAGTGATATGCATGATAAATACCCCTTCAGTAACAGTATTACAAACCATTATGCCAAAAAGGAAAGAAAGTAAGTGAGAGAGAGAGAGAGGTAAAGAGGAGTATGAGGAGTATAAGAGGAAGGAGAAAGAAGGCTATGATGAAGACAATGAAGAAGAGAAAGAGGAAGAAGACAAGAAGAAGAGATGAGGTGGAGGAGGAAGAGAAAAAGAGAAAGAAGAAGAGAAAGAAGAAGAGAGAGGAGGGCCAGAGAGATAGCATGGAGGTAAGGTTTTTGCCTTGCATGCAGAAGGACGGTGGTTCGAATCCAGGCATCCCAGATGGTCTGCCAAGACTGCCAGGAGTGATTTCTGAGTGTGGAGTCAGAATTAACCCCCTGAGCTCTGCCAGATGTGACCCAACTCCCCCCAAAAAGGAAAAGAAAGAGGGGGGAGAAAGAGGAGGAGGAAGAAGACAAAGAAGATGAAGAAACTAAGAAGACAAAGAAGAAAGAAAGAGAAAGAAAGAAAGAAAGAAAGAAAGAAAGAAGAAAGAAAGAAAGAAAGAAGAAAGAAAGAAAGAAAGAAAGAGAAAGAAAGAAAGAAAGAAAGAAAGAAAGAAAGAAAGAAAGAAAGAAAGAAAAAGAAAGAAAGAAAGAAAGAAATAAAAAAATAAAGAAATAAAGAAAGAAAGAGAGAGAGAGAAATAGAGAGATAGAGAGAGAAATAAAGAAAGAAAGAAAGAAATAAAGAAAGAACGAAAGAACGAAAGAAAGAAAACGAAAGAACGAAAGAAAGAAAGAAAAAGAAAAAGAAAAAAGAAGAAAGAAAGAGAAAGAAAAACAGAGAGAAAGAAAGAAAGAGAAGAAAGAAAGAGAGAAAGACAGAAAGAAAGAAAGACAGAGAGAGAAAGAAAGAAAGAAAGAAAGAAAGAAAAGAAAGAAAGAAGAAAAAGAAAGAAAGAAGAAGAGAAAGAAAGAAAGAAAGAAAGAAAGAAAGAAAGAGAAAGAAAGAAAGAAAGAAGGAAGGAAGGAAGGAAGGAAGGAAGGAAGGAAGGAAGGAAGGAAGGAAGGAAGGAAGAAAGAAAGAAAGAAAGGAAGGAAGGAAGGAAGGAAGGAAGAGAGAAAGAGAGAAAGAGAAAGAGAAAGGAAGGAAGGAAGGAAGGAGGGAAGAAGAGAGAAAGGAAGAAAGGAAGGAAGGAAGGAAGGAAGGAAGGAAGGAAGGAAGGAAGGAAGGAAGGAAGGAAGGAAGGAAGGAAGGAAGGAAGGAAGGAAGGAAGGAAGGAAGGAAGGATGTATACCGGGGCCTGGAGAGATAGCACAGCGGCGTTTGCCTTGCAAGCAGCCAATCCAGGACCAAAGGTGGTTGGTTCAAATCCCGGTGTCCCATATGGTCCCCCGTGCCTGCCAGGAGCTATTTCTGAGCAGACAGCCAGGAGTAACTCCTGAGCAACGCCGGGTGTGGCCCAAAAACCAAAAAAAAAAAAAAAAAAAAAAAAGAATGTATAGCATAAAGTAGGAGGGAGGGAGAACAGGATGGTAACTGGGAAAATTGGTGGCAGGAGATGAACACTGGTTCATGGGATAAATGGGATGATTGATGGATCATTATAAGGCTAAGATTCAACTATTAACAAGCTTTTTTTATTTGTTTGCTTTTGTTTTTTTTGTTTGTTTGTTTTACACCACATTTTTTCACCATTGTGATTTTATTTATTATTTAAAAAAAAACTCTATGGGGCTGGCGAGGTGACGCTAGAGGTAAGGTGTATGCCTTGCAAGCGCTAGCCAAGGAAGGACCGCGGTTCGATCCCCCGGCGTCCCATATGGTCCCCCAAGCCAGGGGCAATTTCTGAGCGCTTAGCCAGGAGTAACCTCTGAGCTTCAAACGGGTGTGGCCCAAAACCAAAACAAAACAAAATAAATAAATAAACTCTAGATATGAAAATGCCTCTTCTAAGTACAAAGAGGACACCACTGTTGATCTCTCTGCCTGCCACAATTTCTTAACAACTTTTTAACTCTTTATCTCATTATGATTTAATAAAAAATAAATATATATTAAATATATGTGACTTTTTAAAGTCATAGATTAAACACTTTAATTTTATATAGAGAAATTAAACTTCAGAATAGCCTGAGTTCTAGAAGTCGAAAGATGAGAGCATTCTTTCTTCCCTCTTTTTAAAATTATATAATAAAATTGTATCATCAAAACAGTGTGATACTACAAAGAGAATAGATTCTCAGACCACTGGAATAGAATCAAGAATTGAGAGACAGATCCTCTGATATGAACAGTTAATCTTTAACAAAGGAACAAAATATATGAAGTAGAGCAAGAAAAGCCTTTTCAACAAATGGTGCTGGGAAAACAAAAGGTCATATGGAAAAAAGTAAAACCCTCAGTTCTCTTTCTAACCCTCTCCCACAAAAATTAAATTAAAAAATGGATTTGGGGGCCGGAGAGATAGCATGGAGGTAAGGTGTTTGCCTTTTATGCAGAAGGTCATTTGTTCGAATCCTGGCATCCCATATGGTCCCTGGAGCCTGCCAGGAGCGATTTTTGAGTGTGTTGCCAGGAGTAACCCCTGAGCACTGCTGGGTGCGATCCAACCCCCCCCCCCCAAAAAAAAGCAACTGCAGAATGGTCTTCAGGGCCAGACCTGGTAAACTGGGGCCAGGGGGATGGGGGTGGAGGAAAACTCCTCCCCGATGCATCCACAAACTGCTGAGGCGAGAGTTGAGCTCGGAGATCCCACATGCCAGGCGTTCTGTTCCTCTTGTACTGGTATGTTGGGAGCACCGGGCTGGACAGCTAGCCAAAGACACCCCCCCCCAGACTGACCACTTAGTCTGGGGGACTAGATCCTCCCCATGCCAGAATGGCCTTCAGGGCCAGACCTGGTAACCTGGGCCCTGGGGGGATGGGGGTGGAGGAAAACTTTACCTCTATGCATCCACAAACTGCAGAGGCCAGAGCTGGGCTCAGAGACCCCACATGCCAGTACAGCTAGCCAAAGGAAAATTCCCTTATCCATACCAGACCCCCTGCAGGGATGTCTTTTCAATAGCGCACGGGCGCAAATACGCCCGCATGACAAATACCCTTTTTAACATCATCCAAAAATATTCTAATTCTTGACTATTTATAGGAAAGGAAATGGAATACCCTATATACGGAGGATAGCACTCAAATAGATCTCTGAAGTCAGTGTATATATGAACATTATTTTCTCTACAGTGGTCCTCTCTGACTGCCAAGCCCAATCCATAAACAATTCATCTATACAATGTATATAGCCCCTCTTATATATTGCCCCTCCCCCACCCAGAGACCCTTCTACTCCCTCATCTCCCAATGCAGATTTGTTATCTTCCCATTATTTAACCCACTTTACCCTCAGTGCTTAGCTTGTTAGGCACCAAGACCGAACTCCTGCCCCAACAGACCACCATCTAGCTTCTCAATGAAAGACACCCTCTCAATCCCCCATCTCGTGTCTCAGCAAGAAACCACAACCAACACTCCTGCTGACTCAATCTTTGTGGCCCCTCTCACCCCCATCAAATTGTGGACTGTTGTATGATACCGGAATCAGCTACAGCAAAACCCCCAGCTCAAGGACACTACAAGACTCCAAAATGCCGCAAATCATATCTCAAACTCAAGACCAAGGTCTGTGATATGAAAAGGTACCTTGGCTTTCACTCTCCACAAGAATATCTCAAAAGCCCTAATTGGGAGGCCTATATTGCCTATGTAAGCTTAATACCTTTATAATAATGCATCTTAAGATGTGTATTCCTAAACATACAGATAGTCTCCCCCATCACTTATTTTCTTCAAATACCATTTTTTCCTTTTTTTATTTTTTGTTTTGTTTTTTGTTTTTGGGTCACACCCGGCGGTGCTCAGGGGTTACTCCTGGCTGTCTGCTCAGAAATAGCTCCTGGCAGGCATGGGAAACCATGTGGGACACCGGGATTCGAACCAATCACCTTTGGTCCTGGATCAGCTGCTTGCAAGGCAAACGCCACTGTGCTATCTCTCTGGGCTCTCCTTTTTTAAAATTTACTTTTTTAATCTCAGTTTTATCTATTTGTTCTATTTTTTTTATATATATATATACATATTTTCTCTATCCTCATCAGTTTTGGTGCTGCTTGGTACAAAAAACAAGAAAACGTCTTGCCTGGGATAAAAGCTCAGACCACACTACAGATACTGTGTGTGTAAACTGTCATCCTTACCCAGAATAGCACCAGTAATACAATAGGACACCATACGTTTTTGTATAGGCACAGTAAATAAGGGGAAATCATAGACACAGAAACAAGATCTTATCTTCTAAGGATAAGAACTCACACTTTTTATACAAGGGTGCCTCCCATCCTGGACATATGTCATGTGGCTACAACTCAGTCTCCACGAGATTGGACAGTGTCAGTTCATTCTCAAACCCCAGATCCCAGACATAGAACTGAAACAACTCCCTACAACAACACCAGGAACTAAGCTTCGTTGGGAGATTTACTTGTGCCAGTGTTAATATGACAACAAGGACAGTGAGGAAATGACAACTTGACCTAAGACCAGGAGGTCCTACCACATCACCTAACACTAAGTGGAAATCAGAAGATGTATCATCCTTTGAACTATGAAAAATAAGAGCACTAACTACAGAAAACTGACTTTGACAACCGTGACTGGGCAGAACTTACCCTGAGACCAATAAGGAAAACCCTACCCTAGGCTGTAGCCCAGGACTCTTACAAAAATTAAGATTTCTTTGTATAGAGGCCCAATTTTGACAACAGAGACTGAGCAGAACCTTTGGAACCATAATTTCCTAGACTTCGTCTTAAGGAAGAGGAAAAACATGGAGCACATGATACAGAAAACTGAACACACTTACAATGATGGAACAGAACCTCTAGAACCGTAAAGACTCTATCCTAGACCTTGTCCTAGGACTTGTGCAAATACCAAGATTGTTAGCTACAGTGGCCTGATTTTCTCATCCACAACCAAGAGGAAAGTTTCCTGACACCACAAAAAAAAACCCTGGGATATGGCAATGAGTATATGGAGCCAGTGGTTGTTCCCATGACAATATGCTTTAAGAGTGGAGAAACCCTGAATCTCTTAGGCCATGGGAATTTCCATCCTTCCCCAATAGTTACTTGCCTATGCAAAAAAAAAAAAAAAAGTTGGGGGAACACCAAATCCCGCCACTCCAGCATTCCTTTTTCTTGTTTTGTTTTGTTTTGTTTGTTTTTGATATAATTTTCCTTCTCTTTTTTTCCTTCCATTTTTTTTTCTTTCTTTTTCACTCTTGTGGATATTATTTGGTGATTTATTTAGTTAGTTAGTTTTTGGGCCATGCCCAGCGGTGCTCAGGGGTTACTCCTGGCTGTCTGCTCAGAAATAGCTCCTGGTAGGCATGGGGGACCATATGGGATGCCAGGATTCAAACCAACCACCTTTGGTTCTGGATCAGCTGCTTGCAAGGCAAACGCTGCTGTGCTATCTCTCTGGCCTCCCCTTTTTCTTTTCTTTTCTTTTCTTTTTTTTGTAGTTGATACCAAATTTTTCTTCTTTTTTCCTTAACCTTTTTATCTCCAACAGAATCGCATAACTTGAATCATTCAGCCTCAAAAATTGAGGGCGGGGGGAATGATGACACCAGGACCAGTCATATAAACATGTAGTGAAAATAAAAAATGACCAGACTGGAACACCAAACCCAAAGTCAATGACAACAAAATAGATACCCAATCTACAACAAGCTGTAAAGTGGAGACCAGTTACACTAGTATTCTGGGGAAATAAAGGAGGGAAATATGGGAGACTTGCTGGGGGCAGGAGTGAAGGGAGGACAACATTGGCGGTGGGAATGCCCTTCATTCATGTCACTATGTACCGTAAACAATTCTGTGTAATGCATTTCAATCACAATAAAAATCAAAAAAAATATTTTTGATGAACCAATAGTCTGTAAAATTTTTAATAATTTTAAAAACTAGGCACCAAGGAAACTTTAACAAAGGTGGCACTCAAGAAAGAAATGAAAGATAAAGAGAAAATCACCTGTCAGTACTTACAGATTCTTTTCTGCCTATACTTTTGCTCAGTAAGCGGGAACGAGAGATGTTGCTATAAAGGAATCTTTCTTTGTAGCAGAAGAAGGTGGAGAACCAGTGAATTCTCTTCCTCCAGGCAAACTTTCAAGCTTGGAGATGAACTGAAATTTTTAGAACTTTGTCCTGTAAAAAATATCAAATTATAATAATGACACACCATAAGTCTTTCATTAGCTACTGTTTTCAATAAAGGACCAATTATAATATTTCTGTTTACAATGCCAATATAATGACACTGTGGAATATTAAAATACATGCACTTTAATGTTGCTGAATAAATGCCATTTTGGAAAATTTAAATTTTTTTTTTAAAAAAATGGATTTAGGACCCGGAGAGATAGCACAGCGGCGTTTGCCTTGCAAGCAGCCGATCCAGGACCAAAGGTGGTTGGTTCGAATCCCGGTGTCCCATATGGTCCCCCATGCCTGCCAGGAGCTATTTCTGAGCAAACAGCCAGGAGTAACCCCTGAGCACTGCCGGGTGTGACCCAAAAACCAAAAAAAAAAAAAAATGGATTTAAAGGGGCCGAAGCAATAGCACAGCAGTAGGGTGTTTCCCTTGCAAGCAGTTCATCTGGGACAAATGTTGGTTTGATCCCTTTGCATCCCATATGGTCCTCTAAGCCAGGAGCAATTTCTGAGCACATAGCCAGGAGTAACCCCTGAGCATCATAGGGTGTGGCACAAAAAGCAAAAAATAAAAAAATAATAAAAAAATAATGAATTTAAAGGCCTTGCTATCAGGCCCAATCTATAAATTATATAATATAAAAATAAAGGTAGAATTCTTCATGACACTGAATCTAGAACTATCTTTAAGGATTCAATGACACTGAATAAGCAAAGAGAAAAAAAACCATAAACAAATGAAATAACATTAAACTAAGAGGCCTCTTTATAAAAGAAACAATGACCAGAAAAAAAAGACAGTCCTAAGACTAGGAAAAATATTTGCCCACCATTCATCTGACAAAGGATTAATATCAAAGTTATGTAAAGCACCAGAAGAATTTTACCAGCAAAAAAGCTTCAAAAATTGAGAAAAGAGATGAACAGAAAGTTTCTCAAATGAGAGATAAAGAAGGCCAAGGGGTATATGAAAAAAATGCTCTGTGGCTTGCTCTTCAACCCCATGTTATCCTTTGAACATGTATTTTTCTTGCTTTTCTCTATATCTCTTTGTTGTGGCTTTTTCCACTTTATAGAAGCCTGTGTTCTCTCCTCTCACAATTTTTAAAGTTGTGTTGAATAAAAATCACCTTCCTTAAGGAAGAAAGAACAATAAGAACAAAAGGACAAGAAAAACAAGAGTATAACAAAGGAAAAGAAAAGAAGGAAGATAACAAAGGAAAGGAAAAGAAGGAAGAAGAAAAAGAGAGAAAAGGAGAAAAAAAAGAGGAAAAAAGGGCTGGAGAGATAGCACTCCAGTATGGCATTTGCCTTGCAAGAGGCCAACCCAAGACCAATGGTGGTTAGAATCCCGGCATCCCATATTGTCCCCTGTGCCTTCCAGGAGCAATTTCTGAGCAGAGAGCCAGGAGTAACTATGAGCGTCGCTGGGTATGACCCAAAAACAAAATAAAAGGAAAGAAAGTAAAAGGAAGAAAAAAAGAAGAAAGGAAGGAAGGAAGGAAGGAAGGAAGGAAGGAAGGAAGGAAGGAAGGAAGGAAGGAAGGAAGGAAGGAAGGAAGGAAGGAAGGAAGGAAGGAAGGAAGGAAGGAAGGAAGGAAGGAAGGAAGGAAGGAAGGAAGGAAGGAAAGGAAGGAAGGAAGGAAGGGAAGAAACAGAAAGAAGCAAGAAAGAACAAAAGAATGAAGAAATGTTCTGCATCACTCATCATCAGAAAAATACAAATCGAAATAAAAATGGGATACTACTTCAAAACAGTTACACATAAAGAAAAAAAAATCAACCAGTGTTGATGGAGATGTGGAAAAAGTAACCCTTATACACAGCTGGTGGGAATTTTGTCTGATCCAGCCTTTTGGGCAAACAATATAAACACTTCTAAAAAAACAAAACAAAACAAAACAAAACAACAAACTAGAACTGATATCCCCATGAAGCAATTTCACTTTTTGGCATTTAAACTAAGGGCCCAAAAACTTTATTTAAAAAATATTTGTATTCCTATGTTCTTGCAGCACTAATCACAATAGCCAAAATTTGTAAACAACCCAAGTACCCCCAAACAGGTATCCACATAAAGTATGGCAATACACAAAATGGAATAGTATTCAAGCATAAGAAAAGATGAAGTCGGGGGCCGGGCGGTGGCACTAAAGGTAAGGTGCCTGCCTTGCCTGCGCTAGCCTTGGACGGACCGCGGTTCGATCCCCCGGTGTCCCATATGGTCCCCCAAGCCAGGAGCAACTTCTGAGCACATAGCCAGGAGTAACCCCTGAGCGTTACTGGGTGTGGCCCAAAAACAAAAAAAAAAAAAGAAAAGAAAAGAAAAGATGAAGTCAAACAGTTTGCTTATACACAGATGAATCTGGAAAGTATTCCATATTGAGTGAAATGAGTCAATGGAAGAGGAACAGACACAATGTGATCTCTCTCATGTGTGAGATATAAAGAAATACAGTAAGAAAACAACAGATGCTCAAAGGGACAGAAACTGAGAACTGAACTTTAGTGAGAAGCATATTGCTGTGGTGGAGGAGCAGAGGGGAGCATTGAGACAGTGGTGGGGGGAAGCTGATGTGAGTGGTGTTGTAAAGTTTCATGTATGAAACCCCAACTTTATAATGTTTTAAGTAACAGTGCCTAATATTACAAAAACTTCTTAACTGAACAGAATGACACCAATGTCAGCCTCAGTAGAAACAAAAGTTAATGGCACTAGAGAGATAGTAAAGGAATAAGGCATTCATTTTACTTTGCATGCAGATGAGCCCAGTTCCATACATAACCTGGATATGACTCCCAAGCACTGAGAAGGGTCAGTGATGATCACAGGACAGAAACAGCCCCTGAATACTGTTTGATGTGACCAAAACCCCAAAATAATTAAAATTGAAATTAAAAGCCATTATGACTTCAGGGTGCTTGAGAAGAGATAGAATGGCCTAATAAGAGATATTTCAAGAATAAAAACTAAAAAGATATTACAGCAAATTTAAAAGCACTTCAAGTTGTACATGGTTTGGAATGAAAATTAATATACAAAAGCCACAATCAGAAAATGATATTTTAAAATAATATTTATGGTAGCAAAAATATAGACTATTTAGAGAAAAATCCAACAAGAGATGTGTGAAATCTTTATGCTGAAGACAATTCTCAGACTCATCCCAATGTACATCTCACAGACAGCAGAAAACACCTGTAATTATATAAGCCTTTTTCAAGTTCATCCTGTTGTCTGAAATGTTCTTATTTCTCCCTTTTCCCAGGAAAATTCCCTAGATTCTTAAAAGTCTGTCTGTTTCTTCCCTCCAGGGAACCCTAGCAATCACTATTGGCAATCACTATTATCACATACATAAACACACATTTTACTATGTCTTCACATACCACAGTGATTGTCACTCTTTTGAGGAGAAAGATCTGAATCATCAGTGAATCAGAAAGAGTTTTCACAAGCACAGTGCTTGCCCTGATAACACCTGGCATGATATAGTTCTTAATAATGTGTAGGCATATGGTTAAGTTTTAAACTTCAAAATGGAAAGGATGTTGGGGGAAAATCAGTGAACTGGGAACGAATGGTCTATTGAAGCTCATGTAGTATAATTATAAGATGTCCCTCAGTCTGCTTCCTCTTGTGTTAAATAGACACAATGACTTATTTCATACTCACAAATGTTTGCTTGTGTCACTGTGGAATGACCCTATAAGGCCAGTTTGCAGGTGCAGAAATGCTATATTTTGAACGATACGTAGGTTTTACCAGAAAGACTGAGAAGCTAGGAATGGAAGGAAAGGAGAATTAAGCCTGAGGAGAATTTCAGTTAGACAACATGGTATAATAGGACATCAGAGTGCAAGGATCAGACACCAAGACAGTATTTGAAGTAACAGAGCTATACTGGAGAAATGCCTTGAAGGATAAAAGAAAGTAAGTGGAAAGAGGGAAGAAAAATTATCATTTGTTAAAAGAGTGAAGAAGAGCCTGAGGTTACATCACTGCTCTGAGAGTCTCAGGAAAGCCAATGGGGAGACCAGGACAAGAACAACTTGGAGACTTCTGCCCAGTGTAGAGCTAGCCCAACACTAGCATTCACTGTGCTAGGCCATGGACAGGCAGTGTCTGGGCAGAGAGTAGCCTGGCATGCAACAACAGCAGTTGGGAGCCATCAGCTTCTCCAAGCATATTTGTACTCAAAACAGCTGTTCCTGCCCAAGCTCTGAGTCTACTTAGGCAAGAAGCCATGAGTAAGGCACAGATTGCTGATGGAGTCAGGTCCTGTGTGAAAAAGTCAGCCCAGCCCAGTACTTACTCATTCATTGAAACCAATCATTTAATCTTCTTTCTGAATTTGTGCTAGGCAGTGCTGGACTATAATTCTCTCTTTTCTGCACTTACATAATATATCTGTGATTATAAATGTGGGGGCTCTGGCTGCTTCTTCCTTTTTCTCTTTTGGTCCCGCCCTTAGTCCTCCTCCAGTTAGATGCACAAATGATCTCAACCAATAATACTCCTTGGCAATTAGGGCAGTGCCTTAGGAATTAAAGATGTTGGGAATTGAGTAACAAACGTCACAGCAACAGGACAAGAATTGAAGAGAGTTCCAGCACTATATGGTACTCAGTAGTCAGAAATCATTGTTCCTCCATTAGCTGCTGGGCATGAGATGACAGTCCCATTTGAGGGGCAGTCAAGCCTCAGATGACAGGAAGCCCAGACTATGAAGTCAGCCTGCCACAGCTGAATCCTACCTCTCCAGCTATCCAGTGTGCAGTTGAGATGACTTAACTCTGAGTCTCATTTTCTCATCTGGAATGAGAAGATAATACAAATAGCTCTCACTTCTTGAAATTTCTTTCTTTTTTTTTTTTTTTGCTACTTAGTTTTTATGAAAAACCTGCATTAGTCCCTGTGTTTACCAACTAAAATAAATCTAAAGATAATGGTCTATTTTATAACAAAAAAACATACATAAAACGTTTATGGTGTTGGTTTGGCAGTAGTCATACTTGACAGAGTGTGAACCAAGGTGCTCCAACTAAGCTCCTTCCCTAGAAGCACTTTATATAAATATTGAACACACAATTTGCTTTTACTGTATCCTAGTATTTTTTAGATTCAATGTGTCATGTGGTATTAGTTGATATGTTACTGGAAGGAGGAAAGCTGATAATGCTCAGAATTTTTTTCATATAAATTAATGGTGATTGCTTCTTTGATTTATGCTATGGATAAAGATGCAACTTAATCCACAAAAAACAACTTGGTACATTATTCTTCAGAACAGCTTATTTTTATTAAAGACTCATTTATTTGAAAACCATCCATTAAAAAATGGAAAAAAAACTATAAATTTGCAAAAATAAAAAATAAATAAAAGTTTCTACTGAGAGTCTCTCCACAACTAAGAAATGGCTTTGTCCTAAAATTCTTGAGGTCCCCACTTCTACATGTATATCCCACCCACTCAAGGTTTCTAAATCCCAGAATAATTTCTTTAGCACAGCTCAAATTCACAGCATCTGTATGTGTCTTTTCCCCCCAAAGAAATCTGACAAGGTCTCATACAAAAGAAATATTTTCATGAGGCCAGAGAGATAGTACAGCAGTAGTGCATTTGCCTTGCATGTGGCTGACCCAGGGCAGACCTAGGTTCGATTCCTAGCTTCACATATGGTCCCCTAAGCCTGCCAAAAGCGATTTCTGAGCGAGAGCCAGTAAAAACTCCTGAGTATCACTGGGTGTAGCCCCAAAACAAAACAAAAACAATACAAACAAACAAAAACAAAAAGGAAATATTTCCAAACCAGCAACAAGATGGGAAATGGGGACCCCCAATAGCACTCTCTTCGCACACATTATTCTATGACTATACATCTGTTATAGAGAACACAGAACAACCCTAAGGAGCATATCTGCTGGTTTAGAACAACCATGTATTCAGTTGGCTACTAATACCTATCTCTCTGCATTTTCAATTATTTCCAGGGTCTAAGAGTTAATCACAGCTCTCTCGACCTTCTATTTAAAATGATAAATAAAATAGATAATTAATTATTGTAATTATGCTATTTGAATTAAATCACCTATCAACATATTAGTGCCAGAGGAATATACTAATATCTAACTCACATGTCATAAAAATAATTTCTGGAGAAAAATTCATTTTGTGTTTTAAATAAGTCATTTGAGACAAAATCCTCACTCAGTTTCTTTAATCTTGCTTACAGACCACTATATCCTGCAACATTCCAAACCTATGTTTTCTCCAACATTCCCATGAGTCAGAAAGTAGGCAAATTTCTAGCTCCATTTCACAGATACTAGGTTTAGGGAATAGAGAGTAAATAAAAGAAAATTAACTCTCCTGAAAACCCAAGAAAATCTCCCTTTTACTAAATGAGACTGCCTTGCTGACACGATGTAATCTCTTCGATACGTGAGTGAAAAATCAGAGAGAGAAAGAGACAGAAAAATGACCACATTTTATCACCATTAGTTCAGCATCACAGAACTTGGAGTCTAAATGTTCAGAAGTTCTCTGCTTTGGTCAATTGAAAACATTCCATTATTGTACTAAGAGAAGAATAAAAGAAATGCAAAACCCAGAGGGACGTTTTGATTGTGCTGTGATTCCATCAATCAACCAAGAACTTCCTAGCTAGAAATGAAATATCCAAAAATCTTATATTTTCTTTCTGAGCTTTCAACTCTGCCAGCTCTAGTGAGAAGCGACCACGTTCTTTTGCTGTGTTCCCTTCAAGTATTCATTCACTGGGATCCACTTAGCTAGAATTCCAAAAGAAATGGTAATCCACTCCTTTTCCATTCCATTCTTTCACAATAATGCATCCCAGGCATTGCGTTTCAAGCAAGTATTTACATGGCTTTGCGGGTTATTTCCAGACCAGGCTATTACCAGTGAATGTGGTGACATTAATATGAGTAAATGCAGGAAAGGGGATGAAATAAAACATATCCTATTGAAGGAAATGAGAGCTCCTTAAGAAAAGAAAACACACATAGGAAAAGATGTGGGCATATCAGAATACAAATAGGACACTAGGGAGCAGTGGATTCCACAGGCATGATGTTATTGAAGTATTTGATACTATAGTAAGCACCTGCAGATATGAATTACATCCTTGTTCAGACCACTAACATGAGAGTACTGACATCTCAGGAAACCCTTATGTTGTATTTCAAATCTCCCTGCCCACTGCACAAATATCTAATAAATCAATCAGTGATAAAGGACACTAGTAAAAAGGCTTAAATGCTGAACAAGCCACCTCTCTCTCCCCAGAGAGACTGTCACCCCTAATTTATTAGGGGGTTCTATAGCTCACTCATATCAGCCGCGGTACACAGGGAGAAGGAGATGAACTGTTAACACCTTCAGTGCAGGATTAGGGACAGGCCCACAAGCTGTACATCTGGGAATGTTTCCCAGAGATATGCCTGAGTTCAGAAAGGTGAGATGGAACTTTAGGGTCTTTCAGCAATTGCTAATACCTATGCTAGACCACCCCCTTTACCTTAGTATCCATGTGAATGAAATGGAAGAAAAGCATTAGGTGAGATGGGGGGGGGGTTGAGTCATGTTCTTATTGTGTAATTAGACTATCTTCTATATTTAGAGGCACGTTTTCTAATAATAGTGACTCTTATGGCAGAATTACATTATAGAAATTATAAACACTTTCTCAAGTAAATAAGCTTCCTTAAAAACTTTCTAGGAAAAATTTTGGTAGTTTCCAAGGCAAATAAAAAAATAATAGCAATGGGGCCAGATCGATAGCACAGTGGTAGGGCATTTGTCTTGCACGTGGCTGACCCAGGACAGACCTCTGTTCAATCCCTGAAGTCCCATATGGTCCCCTGATTTCTGAGCGCATAGCCAGGAGTAAACCCTGAGTCACCGGTGTGGCCCCCCTCACAGCCCCCACAAAATAACCAATAACAAGAAGTATCTAGTTAAATTAATTTAAGAATTTATCTGTGGTACATGGGAGCAAGAAAAGATCAAAACAATATGGGAACATCTCAAAAAATAAGAATAGAATTCCCATATGATCCAATAATAACATTTTTGGCATTTACACCCAACACACAAAACATTAATTCCAAAGGATATATACACACCTATGTTCACTGCAGCAGTTAGCACTATAGCCAAGTCATAGAAATAACCCAAATGCCCAAATGAGAATGAATGGACCAAAAAGTTGTTTGTGGTTTAAATACACAATAGAATGTTATGGAAGCTCTAAGAATAAAATCATTCAATTTGCCACATGAATGGAACTAGAGAATATCATGCTGAGTGAAGTCAGTCAGAAGGAAAGGTATAAATGCAGAATGACCTCTCTCATATTTGGCACACTGCAAGATACACAGCATGATAACAACAAAGGGCCAATGACAACACAAGAACCGATCCACAAAACTGAGTTGGTAGATTGAAAGTGGGGAGCTCTGAGGAGGGAGGTGAGTGCACTGGTGATGAGTGTGGTCCTAAAGGTGTCAAATGATCATTATATCATCTCTAGTAATCATTAACTAATAAAACTCTAATAATCATATGATAGTGTAAAAAAGTTGGGAAAAGTTTACTTCTTTCTTAAATGTCCTAAATATTCTATAGTGTTAGTGTTATGGTTAATTTTTTGTCAATTTGACTGAACTGTAGAGTGTCCAAATGTTCGGTCATTCTTCTAGATGTGGCTTTGTGGGTGTTGAGAGAGGAGATTGATGATGGTTAGAATAGGTAGACTCAATGCAGCATATCACCCTCTATGATGTGGGTGGACCTCATCCAATCAGTTGAAACTCTAAACAAAAGAGTAAGATTGAGTAAGAAGAAATTATGTCTTTCTTTGAGCAGAGGTATTTATCTTCTTTCAGATGCCAACTTGAGTTCTTGGTCTTACACCAACTCCTCTCATAGGTCCCCAACTTTACAAAAGCATATCTTGGAAATTTATAGCCTCCATAATTGTGAGAACAGATACATACTATATAAAAGATAAAAAAATTAGTTTTTATTACAATGAATAATGATATATTTTCAGTCTTAGTTGTTTCTCTAGAGAACCTATTGAAACTAGTTTTGCATTTAAACTTTTACTAACTTCTGTGATTTCTGTAATTAGAAAATAATTTTTAAAACTTATCTATGCAAATTTAAAAAGAAATATGTACTATGCAAAGATAGTCTAACAAAATTAATCCCACTGAGAGCATTAGTATTTCATTTTAGGTTTAATTTTGATATTTATTCTTACCACATAAATCTTAAGGCACCTAGAGAATATTAACATCAAAACTATTTACATAGCATTATTCAAACCTTTTCTGCATCTGAAAGCATATTTTAGCATTTAACATTTTGTATAGGAAATAAAATTGTTTTTATTATATATCAATAATATTCTTCCATAATTTTTAGATTAAATCAGTAATAAAAGTCTTAGTTTTTTAATTACCTTTTCCCCACTAATCATTATTTCCTTATAAAGCTTAAGCTACTGCCCAATATCCTTCCATTCCCTCAGCAGAGCTGTGATGTGCAGTGGATGTATATGGCTGAAGAGATATTTGATACAGATGGTCAAGTACAGATTAGAGAATTCTATATTCCATTCTTTCCAATGTGAACATGTGTGTGTATGTCTGTGTGTGTCTGTGTGTGTCTGTGTGTGTGAGAGACTATACCTGAATTCAAGACTGGGAAGAAAGGGGGCTGGAGAGGTAATACAATGGGTAGAGCATTTGCCTTACATGTAAATGACACAGATTCAATTCCTGACAATTCCTGAGCCTATCTGAATTGATTCCTGAGCCCAAAGCTGGAAGTAAAGTTAAACACGTCCAAGTGTGGCCCACAAACAAAAACAAACAAAAGTGATTTGAAAGAAGGAACAGGAGAGGAAGAAAGTCATCTGAGGAATGGGAGGGGTCTTCTAAGTGAATTCTGATACTGACCATCTCTTAAAGACAAATAAATAAACTAAACTAATAGATGATCTTGCCCCCAAAGTCAAAGGATTCTTTGAGGAAATACTGAGCATGCACAGATTAACCTGAGAAAGAACTTGGGCTTTCAGTGAGTTGCCTTCTGAGGAAAAGAACCCCCAGAGATGCCAATGAAGATTCAGGACAACTAGGCCAGGGCTTGTGGCCACATGCTGGCTTTGGAGCTGCAGGGCATCAGCATCCCCTTCAGAATCTCTGCCCCATGCCGCAGCCCCTCTGCACCCTACCTGTTTAGACAGAGTAGTCTAAATGTACCCTCTTTTCTCTTTAGGGTGTCAGAGGCAGAAAACCCTCAGCTGGAGAGGGTAGGGAACAAGTTCAATGGCTGAACCCAGTATGTAGGGACTCCCACAAAGCACGAGAGGGAAAAACCACCAGTAGTCAGGGCAGGACACAGCATAGCCCTAGAGTCTCCTTCCTTTGCCCTCGGCCTCTATAAAAATTGGTAGTCCTATAGAAGCATCTGTCCAAGATAAAATTTCTGCCTAAAATTCCCATGTTTGGGGGGGGAGGGCAATGGAGTGACCACAGCTTGTGCCTCTGGCCACGAGCATAGCAGTGACTGAATGAGAGTGCTAAGCTGTCGCAGGGCCAAAAGAGTTAAAGCCATCAAAGGACTATGGGAAAATTCATTGTCACAGCTGCCAGAAGCTCCTATTCAAGACAGAAGTCAACGAAAGCTAACATCAGGCTGCACCATGGGCAACCTGCAACAATAATAAATACACTTGAAAAATTTATGAAGACTCTCTTAGTCCCTTTTTTAGAAACCCCGCATTTTAGGTGCAATCAGCTCATTTGCTAGTGAAAGAAAGTGTAGGTGGCAGAGATGGGCTTGAACCCTTGGCCCTTACTTCTAAATCTTTACTCTTTTCTGTGAGTATGACACTGTCCTCCAGCTTGAAGACCTTGCTGTCAAGAGGAGATGGATATGCAGGAAACGACATAAGAGTATACGATTAAGCTTTAAATCTGAGTGGTATTTTCATCAATTATAGCAAGTCTTGCCAGACTTGTTCTATTTGAAAAACTGAAGTTCAAAGTTGGGAAATAACTCATCCACATAGTTAGTGGCAGCTCCAGAAAGAAAGTCCTGGAATGATGGCTTATGTTCCAAATGAGGCAGAAACAGGCATAGCTGAAGCCCATGAAGCAGGGCTGGGAGTGGGGCCTCGCAAAGGCTGGCCTCCCCTCTGCCCAGATGTTCAGGAACAACAGCACAAAATAATTCAGAGGGGAAAAGGGCTTTTGTTTGATTGTTGACTTTTTATTAAGCCTTTACAAAATCAGCAATTCTCTTCAGGGTCCTCAAAATCATTGATTTCTTCTACACAGAATGCCAAGAACCGGATGTTCTTTATTAATTAATGTCTTCCTTCCAGAGCATCCAGAATAGGGCTGGGCTAGATGGAGGTAGGGTAGTGGAGAGATGAGGGGTGTGTGGTAAAAATAAGGAAAAGAGCAGGTTCCGAGAGAGCAGCACAGAGGACAAATAGGGAAAAATGGAAAATGCATTATTTTTTTTCCCTATTCAAGCTTATTGTTGTTATAATTAAGAATGGAGGCTGGGGTCCCTGTGATGTGTTTAACGTACATTTGCTTAAATTAACATTTGCATTTACATTAACTTTTAAAAAATGTAAAAAGTAGGGGCCAGAGAGATAACATGGAGGTAGGACAGTTGCCTTGCATGCAGAATGACGGTGGTTCAAATCCCGGCATCCCATATGGTCCCCTGAGCCTGCCAGGAGTGATTTCTGAGCATAGAGCCAGGAGAAACCCCTGAGTGCTGCCAGGTGTGACCCAAAAACCAAATAATAATAATAATAATAATAATAATAATAATAGTGAAAAGTAGACATTGTCTCATTCAGACATTGAATTTGAGATGGATTTGCTCAGAGATTCACAGCTGATTGGTGAGATTAGAATCTGATTCTAGACCCTATGACTCTGAAATTCTTGTTCTCAATGTCTAGAAAGAATTGTTTCACAATTTCTAAGTTCTATAAACAGGAACCTCCCAATATTCTCAGAATCTCTCTCTCTCAACTTGGCCAGTAATGACTAGCCATAATTTCCAAGTTGCTACAGTACACGGTCTATGAATTAAGATTATTTTCCCATTGAATTTTTTAATTTGAATGAGTCAGTAGTGCTAATTAAAATAAAGAAATCCTTAGAAGTTCATATTCATATTAGTGTTAGAAAGGTCCATGGTCATAGCCAGCATCACTGGATTAAATATAAATCTTTCAGTGCTACAAAATAAACAACAAACAAACTTCTAAGGAATGGTTCAACTTCATGAATTATGATGTTGCTGTTCTCTACTATTTAGACACAGGAGGAGTGAGCCAGAATAATCAGTGACATTCAGCTGGGAAATGAGACACCAAATCCAGGGCCAGAGCGGCAGTGCAAGTGGTAGGGCATTTGCCTTGCACGTGTTAACCTAGGACGGTCCATGGTTTGATCCCCTGGTGCCCTATATGGTACCCCAAGCCAGGAACAAATTCTGAGTGTATAGCCAGGAGCGACCACTGAGCATCACCAGGTGTGGCCGAAACATTAAACACCAAAACATAACAAAACAAAAAGCAAATCCTAGGTCTTGAGTGATCCTCAAGTCTCTAACCTGAGCCAGAGGGATACCAACAGACCAGTGAAGTTCTAACAAACCAAAAACGTTAACCAAAATGTTAATGTTAAATGTTAGTCATTTAAGAGCTTTATGATTATTTGAAATCAAGTTCTCAAGTGCTCACCAGAACTAAAAAGAACTTTAGGAACAAATCTGCTAAAGCTTAGAAATAGGGATTGCCTTTAGCATAGTTCAGCATACAGTCACTGAGGGGACTCTGTAGAATCAAGACTTATATTCTCTTTTCTCGTTTTTATAACAAAACAGTGGCCAGTCTACTAGGTAACAGCAAACACTATTTTTTTCAAAGTACTATTGGAGAAAGAACACAGCTCAGAGATCTGACATCTGATTTCAAATCCCAGTTCTCACTTACTAAGATCCTCTGGGCAAATAAACTCTTTGAGTCTTTCTGTAATCTTCAAATATTGTTAATATTACCTGCTCCATGATGCTGTTGAGAGATGTCAATGGAAGATTTTTTAAAGCATCAAGTACTATACCTGAATGAATCATGATTAAAGCTGAGTTATAGAAACACCATGGAGGGCCCGGAGAGATAGCACAGTGGCGTTTGCCTTGCAGCAGCCGATCCAGGACAAAAGGTGGTTGGTTCGAATCCCAGTGTCCCATATGGTCCCCCGTGACTGCCAGGAGCTACTTCTGAGCAGACAGCCAGGAGTAACCCCTGAGCGCTGCCGAGTGTGACCCAAAAACAAAAACAACAACAAAAAAAGAAACACCATGGAGCTGTTTCAGCTATTTTTATTCTATAATTGATATAATCTTTGCCATAAGTTATCTTGTATACTTTATCAAATATGCACTGAAAATTTTAAAATGAAGGGGCATTATGTTTTCCATTTTAGTTAAGAAAGAAAAGCTCTCCCTCTAAAGTAGGTACACTTCCTTTAAATCTATATTTATCATCTTCAGAGAAATTAAGTTTAGTAAAATGCTAATTTTAAGTAATAATGAAAGTTATTGTATTATTTCTGTAAGTCTAAAATTAGGCCAAAAGTAAAAGTCAATGTTTATTTCTTGAATACCTACCACATACCAAACACTATATAAAAAACTTTACATACATTATCACGTATAATGCTATCTTCATTATGATTTTAAAAGAAAAATGCTATTATGACCCTCACTTTATGTGACAATTGAAGTTCAGAAACGTTATTAAGCAAACAACACAGTAATTGGGTCACTGAAATTCAATTCAGGTCTAATTTCAAGTGTGTTTTGAAGTTAGACTTCAGTTTGCTCTCTTTCTCTCATGGACCTTATTATTTTATTATACTTTTTAAAATAATATCTTTATTTTAGCACCATGATTACAAACATGTTTGTAATTGGGTTTCAGTTCTAAAAAAAAGAACACCCCCCCTTAACCAGTGCATAAATGGGGGATTTTTGAGTAACATCAGTAATGCTCAGGGGCTGTGTGCTCAGGAGTATTCAAGGAATCATATAAGCTGCTGAGAGATTCAAACTGGTGTTGGGAGGGTGCATATTAATGGCCTTGCCTTAACCCCCATACTCTCCAGTCTAAAAATGGCTTTGTATTAAGCTCACAGAATTCTCATTGGCTACTGGTATCAAAAGAATTAAGTTTATAGAAGGATTGGGAAGTAGAGTTAAGTGCCTTGGGATAAATTTTTCTTAAATTATGCAATTTTCTATTACTGAGAGGGAGACTAAGGGTATCATGATAAGCAAAAAAGAATGATTTCTATTATATGTGGAATATAAGAAGCACAGTAAGGATATAGCAAATGACTAAAGGCAAAAAAAGATCAAGAACTGATCTAGAGAACAAAGCTAATTGTGGCAGGGAGATATCGGGGGAGATGAAAGAGGGGGAACCCTGAGACAATGATGGAGGGAATCAGTCAGTCCAGTGAAGGATGTGAGGCTGGAACGTAGTCTATATGAAGCAATATCATTAATGATATTTTGAGTCACAGTAAGCATAATTAAAAAAACTTTTGTAAAGCCTTCTAATTAGTGTGTTACGGCCAGGAGATGCTTAAAGTTGGAAGCCAGAAACACTACTTGGTAAAATGCTAACCCACTCCCATTCATTGACTGTCCCAAGCGTGAAGAATGTCATGCTTATACAACAATAATAACTGTCACCACACCAAAAGCTGCCCAGCAAAGCTTCAGTACACCCTCAACAACCATCCATTAAAATTTTTCTGTGGTACTGAGCTAGTCACTCTGAAAGACACACAATATGCAGAAACCTTGTTGGCTTCCGTTACAAGAATTTTCCGAGCCAGTACATAAATAACACATGCCACCAACACTACCAAGAGGACAAAGATGTGTGTCGTGCTCAGGGAATTGCTCCTGGCCTTGCCACCAGTAACTGGTAGATTTGGCAAGTTATTCCAACTCTCTGGCCATGTCGTTTCTTCTTCTGCAAAGTGAAAAGGTTGGGAAAAACAGCCTGGAATTTTTTAATTTTTAGCTCTCTCATACTGTAATTGTATAATTATCAAGTAGCTCACACAAGTCTTCCAATTTCTAAAAACATAATAACACATCCTGAAGTTTAATCAGACATCCCAGAATGCCAAAGTTCATTAGCAAAAAGTCTATTAACAATGTAATAGGTCATTTATTTTATCTTCATGCCTCTTTCTCCCTTCTTATTTCCATTCCTCACCTGCCCATGCTCAAGGCTTACTCTTGGCTCTGTACTTAAGGATCATTCCCTGCTGACTTGAGAGACCATGTGAGGTGCTGGGGATCAAACCTGGGACAATTATATGCAAAACAAATGCCTTAGCCAACGCACAATCTCTCAGCTAATTAAAAATCATTTTCATACAAATCACTCCCTTTTCAGAAGCTGTTGGGGAAACTTAGTTACTGGAAAAGCATGGGGAAGTATCCCCAAATTTGGAGAACAATTCCTTTAAAGAGAAGCTCCAATTCTTACAGTGAAACTTCTTAGTGCCACAGTCCGAGCTTGAGTCAAGTGTCTGACGGTATCTCTTAACTTTAATCAACTTCTCAGTGTAAAGACAGCATGTAAACTAAATATATGTTTGATTTTCCACTGGCATTTAATTATTATATAATGTACTTTTATATCAGTACTTGCTACTCCGAACTTTTCACAAAATCAGTGCCACTTTTACCTTCCGGATCTCCCAATAGATATGAAAGTAGCCACTTAGGAAAATCTGACACAGTTCAGATTTTACATGGATTGAGACTTTAACTTAACCTTGGGGATGGAAGGGTCTCAAACTAACTTCACTCCCAGAACTAGATTTAGGGTGGCTAAGCCCCTCTGATGGGAGACGCTTTATTAACTGGACTCAGGCAAGGAGCTCTTGCAAATTTCCTCAGACCTGGACTAAAATGCACACCTGACCCCTTGCTGCAAAACTAAGGGCAGAGACACATGATTGGGTGGTGAGAATATCCTTTGCTTTATTTCAATCTCAATCAAACACTAGAGCAAGACTAGTTGTGAAATAAATTAACTTTTAACTAAAATTATTACATTTTGTACAGGATTATAAGACAACAATCACACTGATATGGGTATAAGATACCCCACAATTTGGGGAGGGGGGCACATCCAGTGGTGCTCAGAGGTTACTTCTGGCTCTGTGCTCAGGAATAACTCCTGGATGGTTCAGGGGACCAGATGGGATGTCAGGGACTGAACCCAGGCCAACCATGTGCAAGGCAAATGCCCTACCCTATCCTCCGGCCCCCAACCTCCACAATTTGATACAGAACACTCTAAATTAGAAATGAGGCATACGGTAGGTTGTGCAGAATTTAAAATTTATAAAGGGACTGACTGATTGATTTCCTTTTGGAGACACAGAGAATGAAGCCCTGGACCAAGAACATGAGAGTAAGGTAGATGAGGGAAGATGAATTCAAGGGGAACAAAATGATGTTTGTGTCCCAAATCCTAAGGGAGTCTCCAAAAAGAGCATTTTGGTAAGATGAGACAACCGAGCATAGAGAATAGACTGAACTTTCTGTCATGACTCTTTCACAGTTCCCATATATGTCAAGTTACAGTATTTCTATTTGATTCTGGACCTGAGAGGAAGAGAGACTCTGAATGCCAGCCTTGCCTCTGTTGCGTCTGGAGCAGCTTACATCAGCTCCTTCAAAGATTAGTTTCTTTGTCTGCCATATGGGCCTAACAATGAGATAGCTCAAATGTGGGCCCCTTGAAAATGCTTGATACAATGATCATTTTACTTTTCTTCTCTCAATTACTGTGTCCAGGGGGATGGGCTTCTGTAACAAAACCAGACTGTGGGATGCTGCGGTTGGGACCAGAGTGCAGAGAGATAGTACTGCAAGTTAAGGCAGTTGGCTTGAACTTGGTACCAGGTTTGATCCCCAGCACCTTATAGTGTCCCCCAAACCCCTACCAGGAAGGATCCCTAAGCACAGAGTCATGAGTAAGACCTGATCACAAGCACAGAAAAAAACAACAACAAAAAAGAATATTGGGTTGGCTAAAACAATGGCATTTTGTCGCATCTATATTTCTTGGTTTTTATAGTAACCTGTACCATATGGGTCTTACTAATAATTCCAGTTTATAAATAAGGCCACAGACTTTATTCTAAGTCTTTTAAAACCTTATTTTATAATTACTTTATTTAATAACCATGAACACAAGGTTGTTAATAATACAGTTGTTTTTTTCCACAAATATAAAGTTATTCATGATTTTTAGTCATGCAATATATAATATTCTTTACCAGTGCACATTTCCCACCACCAATGTCCCCAATATCTTTCCCACTCTTCTGGAACACTGCCTACCTATGGGCAATTCTCTCTCTCTCTCTCTCTCTCTCTCTCTCTCTCTCTCTCTCTCTCTCTCTCTCTCTCTCTCTCTCTCTTCTCTCGCTTTCTTCTCCACCTACCTTTTAGATACTGTGGTTTGCATTATTGGTATTGAGGGGTATCATGCCCATCATTTTTCATTCTTTCAGCACTCAGTTCTTGTCCAGAGTAATCATTACCACCAATCATTGTCATGGTGGTCTCTTCTCTACCCTAACTGCACTTTCCTGCTATTTTTTGAAAGCTTCATACCATGTACTGGCCCTTATCTCTATTGTCTTTGATATTACCATACTATTTTTTCTTATATCCCACATATGAGTGAAATCATTCTATGTCTATTTCTCCCCCTCTGACTCATTTTGCTCAATATAATACTCTCCATATCCACCCATGTATAAGCAAAATGTATGACTTCATTTTTTCTAACAGCTGCATAGTATTCTGTAACTCCACCCTGGATTTAGGTGTAGCTACCTGAGACCCACCCATTTCTGGGAGGGGTCTTGGGAACCAGATATTATGTGTGACCTTACCTGCAGGACCCCGCCCATTCCTGGGAGGGGTCTTGGAAAAGGTAGATAAGCCTTTGAGCCAGGGGATTAGGGGTGTCTGCCCTGCTGGGCTCTTTGGCTTTAGGGTCTTTGCCCTTTTGGTCTTTGACCAGCATGGAGGTCAAAGGAAAGATGGCTGAAAGGAGTTAAGATGCAGGGCTAAGAATAGCAATGCTTGAAAGGTTATAAGATAGGCCACACACATGTGGTGAATAGGGTATGAATAAAGGTGATGCTTCCTGATGCCTGCCTGTGAGTGAGTTCAATACCCGTCGCTTTCTTGAACCCCAGACCCGCTGGTAAATGGGGGATGAAGCCACGTGGCCGGGGTCTAAGGACAAAGGCCTCCATCCTTCACCATCCACCACCATCCTCCACTTCCATCCAGATCCGTCATTATTTATTTAATTCTACAGTATTCCATTGTGTAGATGTACCACAGTTTCTTAACCCACTCATCTATTCTTAGGTACTTGGGTTTTTTTCTTCCAGATTCTGGTATTGTGGATAGTGTTATGATAAACATATCAGATGCAGAGGGCTTTTCTACACTGTATTTTGGGCTCCTAGGATATATTCCTAGGAGTTGAATTATTTGGGTCCTACAAAGTTCAATTTCTAGTTTTTGAGAAATATCCATATTGTTTTCCAAAAAGGCTGGACCAGTCAGCATTTCCAAAAGCAGTGAAAGAGAGTCCCTTTTTCCCCACATCCATGTCAGCACTAGTGGTTCTTGTTCTTTGTGATGTGCATCAGTCTCTGTGGTACAAGATGAAAGCTCATTGTTGTTTTGATTTACATCACCCTGATGATTAATGATATGGAGCATCTTTACATGTATCTTATGGCCATATAAATTTCTTCTCCGAGGAAATATCTGTTCATTTCTTCTCACTATTTTTGGATGGGTTAGATATTTTCTTTTTCCTTGCTAAGCTCTCTCTACCAGTGCCTTGTATATCTTGGATAATAACCCTTTATCATATGGGTATTGATTAATAATTTCTCCAATTCTGTGGGTAGGTTTTATATCCTAGTAACTGTTATCTTTGAGGTGCAAAAGCTTCTTAGTTTAATGTAGTCCCATTTGTTTATCTTTTCTCCTACTTGCTTTGCTAGTGGTATTTCACCCTTCCTTGAAAATGCCTTTAGCTTCAATGTTATAATTCTATTCAATTCAATATAATACTGGAAGTACTTGCCATAGCATTTAGGCAGGAAAAAGATATCCAGGGCATCCAGATAGGAAAGGAAGAAATCAAGCAGCCACTGTTTGCAGATGATATGATACTATATTTAGAAAATCCTAAGACTCTACATACATGCTTCTAGAAACAGTAGATTTGTATAGTAAAGTGTTAGGCTACAAAATTAGTTTGTAAAAATCCATGGCTTTTCTGTATACAAATAATGAAAGAGAAGAGATATTAAAACAAAATTCCGTTCACAATTGCACTTTGGAAAATTAAGTACCTTGGAGTCAACATAACTAAAGAGGTGAAAGACCTATACTATAAAGAAAACTACAAAACGTTACTTCATGAAATAAGAGAGAACACATAATAAAAGAGGAAATGGAAACACATACCCTGCTCATGGACAGGAGCATTTGCAATATTTTCCAAAGAACTGTACAAATTTAATAAGGAGACGTATGACATTTTTTTTAAAGAAATAGACCAAACACACCTGAAATTCACATGGAATAATAAACCTCCATGAACAGCTAAAACAATCCTTGGCAAAAAGAAGATGGAGGCATTACTTTTCCCAACTTCAAACTGCACTATAAGGCAGTAGTTATTAAAACAACATGGTATTGCAAAAACAACAGACCTACAGATCAATGAAATAGACTTGAATATTCTGAGATTGACCCTCAGGTAACAGGTATATGATCACTTAATCTTTGATAAAGGGGCAAAAAATACGAAGTAGAGGAAGGAAAGCCTCTTCAACAAGTGGTGCTTGGAAAACAGGTCATTTACATGCAAAAAAAAAAAAAAGTGAACTCAGAACTTTCTTTAACACTGTGCACCAAAGTAAAAAATGATTTAAAGATCTTGATATCAGACCTGAAACCATGAGACACGCCAAGGAGAATGTAGGCAGAAAACTCCATGACATTGAAGCTAAAGGCATTTAAAAAAATTTGGGGCCGGAGAGATAGCATGGAGGTAGGGCATTTGCCTTTCATGCAGGAGGTCATCGGTTCGAATCTCCACGTCCCATATGGTCCCCCGTGCCTGCCAGAAGCAATTTCTGAGCCTGGAGCCAGGAATAACCCCTGAGCACTGCCGGATGTGACCCAAAAGCCACACACACAAAAAAAATTAAAACAATGTTTAAATAGCTCTTTATGCCAAATAGTTGAGAGGTCATGTGTTTCCTTAACCAATTACAGCTAGTTGTGTCTTTACTTCTCTGCTGCCATTTCCTCAAGGAGAAGCGTTAGGCACTGTATCCAACTCTCACTACATGCTTGGTGGTTAGGGGGATTCAGGGATTTATTTGGTTTATGCCTCAGTCCCTAGTACTACCGGTCTTCTGATGCAACAGTTGTGTGATAACAAATAACTGGTTGGTGCCTTGGTTAGGATGCATCTACTTCAGAAAAGCAAACAGCTCCTAACAAAATGGATGTTGGTAATCTGTTTTAGAGACCTTCAATTTACTTGGAGCTCCAGGGTAGTGTCTCAAAATGGGCGATGCCACCCCAAGGAAACAGTGCAAAGGGGCAATAGGAGCCTCAGGTGCTGTGGTGGGGCAGGGACACCTCACTAATCACTTAAAGTAGATTTCCAGGGGCCCTACTTGTTAACCCTACCTCAATACTTTATGCTAATCTCACCTGAATGGTGACACCTACCCACAGCGGGGTGGGGTCTGTGGTTGTACTTAAGGGGTTGCCTGGGAGGAGGGGTGAGAGATGGGACACAGGATGGATGCAGAGCAGCAGGAAAAGAGGCTGCTTAGCTTACAAGCCACACATGGCAGTTAAGGCCTTGTAATAAAGCTGGATATCTCCTGAAACTTCATCTGACTGCTGTGGATCATTTCTTCACCATTACCCTGCTACCTACAGATCCACCAGCCCAAGGGGCTGCAGGTGCTCAGCTGAGCCGAGAAAGGCCTCACCATCCACACCACTGGGGCTATATAATTAATCATTAAAACAACACCTACTGAGTGATTTTTCTTTTGGATATGGAAAGGGAGTGATCAGCTTGAAAAACTGATGTAGTGTCTTCACTAGGCTGTGGAAGGCTTTCAGTGGAAGGCTTTCAGTCACCAGATGGGCATTTGGTGATGAAAGGCTTGGTATTTTATTATCAGGCCCTCGGTCCATCCTCTCTTCCATCCATTTGACTTTAATTCCAAGTTATGGCTGTCCCACTCAGCAATACATGTAGCCAACACGAGCCTGTCTCCTCCATTCCAACTTGTAAACTTGGAAAAGAAAATCGCTCCCAATTTCTTACTGCACTATTTATTGTAGGAGTGTTATTTCATCAATCATTAACATCTTTCTCAGAGAACTAGTTCCCAGGAAAGAGGAAACTTGATCTTTTTCTCCAGTTGGAACATTATTTGCAAGACACATTTTGCAGGAGTGCTGTGATGGCTCCCCCAAATGCTCCACCAACCAGTCTAACCTTCTTTGCTCTTGGCCATGATGCCTCCCTCTGGGGGCCTTTCCACCAGACCTTCAAGGAAAATGGATTGAGCAGCTCCTTCCCCACCCCATCCCACCCAACTTAGTCCTTTGGCCTACAGGAAGGCAAGTGTTATACCGATATAGAAAGGACACCCATTTGTGACTTCTGCATCTAAACTTTTCCAGGGTCGTGTAACACCCCCCACCCCCTAAACTTGAGAATGGCAAAAACAAAGAATACTGTGTTCCATTAAAAAAATAAAGGAGACCTATTCACTCTGACCCCCAATAAAACAAAACCTTTATAGAAAAAAAGTGCCCTGCTCAGCTGCAAAGAGGTGAAAGGTTAAATGTGGACAGAGTAATAATATATAAGCAGTTTCTTAGTTTTCTGGTGGGAATACTTAACAACCTAAGTATGCTTCCCCGGGAGGTAATCTATTATATTTTGTCCAGTTTCTTCCTCCAAGAACTGAATCAATTCATGATGTAATGCTCAGGGGAAAACAATCTTCTGGAAACAGAGTATCTTTCTGGGGACAAGGTTGAGGAAAACATCTTAATATTGTTACAGCTTTGGCCTGATCCTAAGTCTCTCTGCTTGTGGAGATGGCAGAGCTAGGAAGGCAATGAAATGTCAAAAGGACACAAGCTTCAGAAATGTTTGGGATATGCCAAGAATTGTTTTTTCGCTAGGAGAATTACAAGCTATAAATCCATTTAGACATTTACAAGACAGCGACACAATGCTGGCACTTCCTCCAGGACCAGTGGAGCTGCTCCTTCAAAGGGTTGGCATGGAAATGCAGATTCTGTCTTTGATTGCTAGTTTAAATGGTGTTTCTTTGGCTTCTTCCCTCCTCCCAATACTTTCTCCCACATCCCCCCTCCCACATTTTTATGTTAGAAAAGAAAAGGTAAATCAACACTCATCATTCACCAGTTTTAAAAAAACTGATGCAACTTTTGATTAGAAATGAAATTCTGCAAGACTTCAAAATCCCATTGTAGCTATTGAGTTCAAGGGCTCCCCAACTCAGCTTTTGCAAGAACATCCAAGTATCCAACAGCAGTACCCAACAGCCCGAACTCCTGAAGTACCTCAGAACTGGAGGTTGCAGAATGTAGTTGAAATGAGTGAAATAAACTGCAGGCTGAGTTTTAGAAGGTTCCCAGTTTCTGCCTGGCTTTATTACTGCTTCCTGTTAACAGACAAAAGTCACTTCCCTCTTATTCAACTTATGTTTCAAATAGGAACAATATTGCATCTTGCTTTGCTCTTCTAGGCTAGACTACATGATAGTACTCTGGGACAGTTTCTCAATCTTGTCCCAACTATACTCGCTCTTCCTACCTTGTATCCTTCTTATAGTCTGCCTGTCCTACTAGATAGTCCCATAGATTCATGCCATGTCTTTCTATTTACATAATTTTTACCTGTGGCCTCCTTGGAATATCCTGGGATATCATTGTCCCTAATGGGTAATGCTTTGCACTTTATCTGTGTGTTTCCCACAGCAGGTTACAAAGTCAGAAAACTGAGGATATAAGGCAAGATTAAGTAATTTGAGTAGGAATGTGTGGGTGTTTGTTTCTAAGGAGAAAAGAAAACTCAGTGGGAGTTGAGTCTCCAATTTTATTGGAAAAGAAGTATTATTTCTGAGGTATGAGGAATTGAACCCAGAGTTGCATAGACATGAAGCATGTGCTCTATCACTGAGCTACACCCCAACCCCAAGGTACATAATTTCAAATCAACAAATTAGTTTACTTGGGATTGGGAGAAGGCTTTACTTCTCTCAAGATTAAAACAGGGTCTGGAGTCAAAGGATGAGATTTTACAATGGAAATTAAAAAAAGCAAGATTTTATTCTGTCAGCCACAGGCCCAAACTGGCTAGCCAGGGCCATCTCCCAGAGAAGATGACCTCTGCCAAAGTCACAAGCCAGTTTATATAGGTAGGGGATGAGGAGATTCTAGCTTCTGATGATTTTTAAGACATTTGGCTGTTGTCTAGGGTACTTTTTTTTTTTACCACTCCCTCCAGATAGGCTACGTGGTGTGACCAGGATTCTCAGGGCAGTTAATGGAAACTTAGGCTTGAGAAAGAGAAGCCTAAGAGGTCTATAACATGTGGCCCTTTACAAAATGGTGTCCCTCCTTGTTCAGAACCTAGGGTCCCACAAAAGCAAAATGAAAATTACATAAACTGGTATCCAACTAGTTCTGCTTTACCTTAGTCTCATGCCTCTGGCACATTTACATGGGATTTAAAGCAACATTTAAAATTAAAGAGATTACTTTTCCACCAAGAAGTTTCTCCACCCCTACTGCCTACCCTCACCACTTCCTAAACCTTACATCACATTTGCCTCCTAACTGCCTGAAAGTCATAAGCATTGCAATTCTCACAACTCAGATTTCCCAACAATTACAAAGACAGTAAGAAACTAGGCAACTACTCTTTGAAATGACTTATATCCAGACCATGCCATTCAGGCTAGACCATGAGAATGTAATTGGACTTCTCAGAGCTTGTGAAGCAGCAAATCTGTGTCTACATGGAACTTTTCTCCCTAAAATGCAAGGTGCAGGCACTGCTTCTTCTGCAATGTTTACTATATGAAAAGTCAAAAGCCAGCAACTTTATCCATGTGTATTCTGCTCACACAGATGTCTGAAATTGTCCAACAAAACATTTGATTAAAGTTAGAATTTTCTATGTCAAAGGGAAGACCTAAAAGGTGGATTAAAGTCTATGCTACCATTTTGAGAGGACTGCATGACTTAAAATGTTCTGTTCCCAATTATTTCTTGGTGAAGACACAAACCGAGAGTCTATTGGTCATAGATGCCATAAATTTAAAGTTCTTATTGTGACTAATAAAAACCATGTTTGCCAGGGTCACGAAGCACAATGCCACATTACAGAATGAATAATCTAGATTTGGAAGCAGACTTTCTTCCCCCATACAACACAGAGTGGAAACACTTAGCAACCTGAGTAGATGCAGCAAACTTACTTTGTTGTTGGTGTCATCATAATGGAGTTATGAAAACTCAAAAAAATTCTTTGGGGGACAACGAAGGAGCCATTAAGGCATTTTATTATATATTTCAAGGCATTTTATTATATATTTTCTGGGACTGACATTCCTAGATCTTTTAAATTTGTAGTGGTCTTTCTAAATGTTTAAATACTTAAATTCAAACATTTATCACTCTTTAGGGACCTCTGAAGAATTTATTTACATTTGAAGCTACTATTATTGGAGAAGTTCATTGAAAAAGTATTAGTAAAAAAAGTGCAGTTAATTTAAAGTATGATCATAAATGCAATTCCTTGAGACAAATATCTGACATTTAAAAAAATGCCACCTGCAAGCTGTAAATACTTGTATTAATTTTTCCCCACAGTATTTGCTTTGGCTGTGACCTATCCTAATAGTCAGTTGAACAAGGGCTAAAAATTGTCAAACCAAATTTTTGTGTGAGAGCTGAGCTCTAACTACTGCCAGCTTGAGAGAAACACACATCCAGGTTTAGGGAATATGTTTTGTTTGTTTTGGCTGTGACATAGGGCAGAACAGTTTCCATCCCATTCAAATGCATTCAAGAGAGTTTGAAATATTGCACAATAAAAGTCATTCATTATATCTGTCTCCTTTCCCTTCCAAAAACAAAAATGGCTGCCCAGTTCCAACTCTACACAGGGGGCAGGAAGAAGGGAGTCACAGGGTCACTGGAAATCACCCAAAACTAACACCAGGTTTTTCAGGTTTGAGTTGGGGACTATTTCTGAAATCTTCATTTCCAATGTATACTTAAGACAAGAAAAAGCTGGTTACATTGGATCATTGCTGGGTTATGTACAATTAGAAAAGGAACGCATTGTTTTGGTTCAAATGTTAGACAAAATTTCACACACTTTACACTTAAGCTCTCGTAGCATCTGAAAAAAAAAACAACGATCTTGAACTGAAAAATTCCTATTTTGTGATTTTTGTAATGAAATTTAAACTGAAAAAAAGTATTTCACTGTTTGGATCATATATTGGGAAAACTTTAATTTTCACAAACATTTGATGCTACTAACCTGTTACTTAATGGCCTGAGAAAAAATGGACGTTTTAAAACTCCTTCATGTTTATCCACAAGCAATGTGGATATCAAAACAGTGGAAATGTAGGTTTTAAACCAAACAAGGAAAAAAGTGCCACAACAAATCATTACACTTAAAAAAACACCTCTCACATAAAAAATTTTTTTTTTTTTTTTTTGGTTTTTGGGCCACACCCGTTTGACGCTCAGGGGTTACTCCTGGCTATGTGCTCAGAAATCGCCCCTGGCTTGGGGGGGACCATATGGGACGCCGGGGGATCGAACCGCGGTCCGTTCCTTGGCTAGCGCTTGCAAGGCAGACACCTTACCTCCAGCGCCACCTACCCGGCCCATAAAAAATTTTTTTTAACGTAAAATTTAAGTAGATGAATAAGTTCATGAGAATTATGTAATGTAATAAGAATTATATTCACGTTTCGGGGCTTAACAATTCATACATAATACATTCAAGAATATGGACTGCCACAATTTTATTATTTATATTTTCTTGATTAATATCTAAATCAGTTGTTTGCACTCCTGTGGGCCACTTTTAAAGAATTTAAAAAAAAATCAGTTGATAGTATGCAATGTCATGAGAAAATGAAATAAAAAATAGCCCTAAACCCAATCATTAGAAAACGTGCAAACTCTGGACTACTCTTTTAAAAATATAAATTTTATACTTTCTATAATGTACTTTTTCTTTTTATATAAGTTATAATCAAGCTTCAAAATAAGCAGTTTCCCCAAAAATGCTCATTAATATATTAAACATTTTCAATTTTTTTCTAATTTAAAATTAAAATTACAGCCTGGCTAAGTGTAATTTTGGTTGAAGATGTGGAAACAATCAACAGAATGGCAATTCCTATTTTACTAATTACTAATTTTAATTTTTAAAACTATTATGGTTTTGCAGATAGCATGATGTCATAAAAAAGATCAAATAAAGCTTCTAAGAATATCCAAAATTGAACACATCATTAGGCAAACTTGAAGTTATCATAAAATTATATCAGTAATTAGTCTATTCTCGAGCTAATCCAAAGCTATGGAGCAATCTTGAAATAAATAAGACTTTAAAAATGCCACCCATTTTATTGTAAGTGCATTTACTGTAAATAAATTTCATCTCAGTTCTTCTGCTTACTTGACCTAAGATTCCACACTTTAATCCTTGACATACTATCAGTACAAAAAAAAAAATAATTTAAGCGTTCAACATATTCCTGTTCAATTCAATCTACTAAAGTATCAAATCCATGTTTTGTCCAGCTGTTAATAGGTTATTTAAAACACAATGTGTATGAAGTGAAACCATCTTACTATGTCTAGTCTCAGTGAATAAAATGAAAGCAGATTTCGAATAAAATGTGCCTTTTGGATCATTATTCCTCTAAAACTCCTAGTAATAAACTTGATTCAAGCATTATTTTTTTCCCCCAGATTTACCTAATCTAAAATTGGTGGTAGATATTTGGGACATTTCTTTATAATCATACCATTAAGGCAATTCGGTTTCTTTAGAGAAACCTGAGTATCCTGAAGGCAAAAAACACATTTAGAAATTGAGGCTTGATTAACAATAGTTGTTGAATACTATCTGGCAAATAAATTAAGGAATCTATAATCTGTGTGCCTGAGAAACAGCGCAGAGTAGTTTTCCCATGTTATGTATCTCCACAATTCGTCTGTGATACTACTTTACTTTTTAGTTAAGATCTACATTATATTAATACCTAGTCTTATAAATGAAGAAATCTAGAGAATTTTTGCTTTTATGATAAAAGGTAAAATCAGCATTGCTTTTGCAGCAGCTGTTTTAGAAGTATCTCACAACCCTTACAACCAGGGCATCTCATTCTCAAGGAAGCACTTGATATAGGCTGTATATGAATATCATGACTGCTTTTTATTACCGTATTTTCGGCGTATAAGACGACTTCCTAATTTTACAGTTAAAAAATAGGTTTAGGCCTATATTTGCTGTATCAGACAGAATGTTCCTGTGCTGCAACTGTATCTTCCACAGTGAGCCAATCACAACAAGCAAAGGTCCAAAGGTTATACTGTAATAGACTTCCTCTCTGACTCTGGCCAATCTGAGCAGGCTTTTGACAGTGTAGATTCGGGTCCAGAACATTGTCTAATTTGCATGCATAAAGAGCCTGCTTGGATTGGCTGAGTTAGGGAGGCGTCCGAGCAGCCTGGCAGTAATTGGTGCAGGATCGAGTTGGAAAATTCGTTTTGTGGCAATATTGAGACAATTTTCGTTTAGTGGCATATTGAAACATTTTTCGGGATATAGTCAGCGTATATAAGACGACCCCCGATTTTTGGTTGACTTTTTTTTGTTTCAAAAGTCCTCTTATACGCCAGAAAATACCGGTATATGTATTTTGCATTTAATGTGCTGGTTTGGGTAGATTGTTTTCTTTTTTTGGTCACTCTTGGCAGCATTCAGGGGCTACTCCTGACTCGGTGCTCAGAAGTCACTTCTGGCAGGCACGGGGGACCATATGGGATGCTGGGATTCGAACCACCATCTATCCTGTGTTGGCTGCATGCAAGGCAAACTCCCTACCGCTGTGCTATCTCTCCAGCCCCTAAGGGGAAGTCTTTAATTCTCAAATGCTGAGTAAAGGTCGAAGCCACTATTTATACTAAATTATACTGAAAATCTCAGTTTATACAAATAAGTGAATTTACCTTTGAACCTTATTTTAATTTCGATTATTTCATTTTCTTATTCATAGATATTATAGAAAGTCCAAAATAATTTTCAATGAAAAGTGATTCAAAGTTAACTTAAATCATGAACAGTAAACCAATCTATAAGATTAAGTTGGATGTGTAAAAACCTCAAGGAAGTTGGGTCACTTACCATGTTTTCATAACTTATTATTTTGCCCTAAACGGCAATGCAGGTGTGGGTATGAACATAGGCTCCAGATAGACTGAGTTAATGAAACTTTTGCTTCTATAGGCTTCTCCCAGTTTTCCCCTCAAACATTAGACATAATCAAGATGACATTAATTTAAAAAAAACACTGAAACACAATGAAGTTCAAAAATAGACGTACATATAATGCTAGCTGATTTCAGCACAGATGTTTGTCTGGAATGCAGCTAATGTGGGTTTGATCCCTGGCACCTGCATATGGTTTCCTAGGCACCATCAGGGGTCACTCATGAGCACCAGGAATAACCAAAGTATGAATGCTCCCCATCTACCCTCACCCTTCCACACAAAGAAAGGTTAATTTATTTCAACAAATGTATCATTTGTAATTCAGTGAGAAATATACTAAAGAGTTTCAACGAAGGGCACTTGTTTCTATATAATAAACCCTCACTTTGGAACTGGAGTGGAAGTAGAATGCACTGGGAGGGCACTTGACTTGCATGAACCAATCCAGTTTGGTTTCTGGAACCCCACAGTCCCCTAAGCCCACCAGAGGTGATCCTTGAGCAGAGTGACAGGAGTAAAGCCTGAACAAAACTGGGTGTGGCCCTGAAACACAAACACTAAAATAGCAAACAAACAAAAATAACCCTCACTTGATACAGATTCTAAATTAAGTTAAATGGATCTAAGATCTAAGCAACAACTAAAATCTCCTAGAAGAAATACAAAGAACAAAATTTTGAGTTTGATAAAGATATACTGAAATTTTTTTTATTAAAAAAGTCAGAATTCTAAATCAAAATATTTTAAGATATTCTTAAAAAAAAAAAAACAGAAAAAGGGTACAAGAGAGATAGCACGGAGGTAAGAAGTTTGTTTGTCTTGCATGATTGTAGAAGGTCAGTAGTTCAAATCTGGGCATACCATATGGTCCCCTGAGCCTGCCATGAGTGATTTCAGAGCACAGAGCCAGGAGTAACCCCTGAGCGCTGCTGGGTATGACCCTCCCCCCCCCCCAAAAAAAAAAAAACAGAAAAAAATTTGCAAGACAAACCATCTGTACCCCAAAATATATAAAATTCTTCAACTCAATGAAACAAAAGAAAACGGGAGAAATTTTTAAAGATTTTACAAATATAAAGGATGGCAAATAAGATACTATCTTTTGTCATTTGGAAAATAAAAGCTGAACCAAGAAGACACACACTGGAAGGGTCAAATGTAAGGGTCAAATTTGCTCGTGAAGATGTATAACTCAACATTATGAGTGTGAATGTAAAATGGTGAACCTGCTACAGAAATGTTGGCAGTGTCTTAAAATGTTGAACATAGTCAACTATACATAGTAGGAATCCCATACTTAGGTCTTTATCCAAACTATTAGCTAAGATCAATGGAAAAATGTTTATTAAAAATCCATATGTGAATGTTTATAGCAGCTTTATTGATAATATTCAAATATATTTATAGCTAGTGAATGAATAAACAAACTGGTACATGGATAAATAGAATTTACTTAGCAATAAATATTTATAACATAGAACATGGATTATCAAAGGCATCCTGCTACATTAAAAAAGGCATACAGAAAAGCAAACATACCATGGGATCCCCTATAGATGACAATCTAAAGGAAAAAGTACAAAGAAACTGATTTTGAGGGGTTAGGGTTGGGGCAGTGGAACTGTTGGCTGAAATACAAGATATCCATGAAGTATTGAAGAGATGAAGAGTTTATTAGATAATCAAAGTGAATATCTGAACCCCAAAACAGATGTTACCAGCCCAACTAATTCCAGCTTATTTTTAAATTCTTTTTTAAAAATTTACTATATTTGTACTCAAAAGTAAAACTCATTATTTTACTCAAAAATGGCTTTACTTACTACTATCATTAGACTTCAATAAACCTGATTTACAAAGAAAAATAAATCAGTTTTCCACCATTTATCTGTTCTTCTGGGTCATGCTAGTGTAAACCTCACCCTCAATTGAAGGGCAGCAGAAGGAAATGAAAGCAAAGTAGCATAAGTGGCAGGAAAAGATGGCTGACAGGAAGGGAGGATAGTAAAATCTGTAAAGTGACTCGGTCAGGAAAGCTCTAAAGAAGCGAACCCAATAATCATTTAATTTTCATTTTAAGAAGTTATCTTACACAGACATTTTTATGCAAGCCCAGTAGGACATAATTTTCATTAACAGAAACAAAAAGAGACAACTAGCAACCACTAATAATCGAATTGTAAGGGGAGTGGTCGGAGAGATAGCATGGAGGTAGGGCATTCCCCTTGCATGCAGAAGGGCAGTGGTTTGAATCCCGGCATCCCATATGGTCCCCAGAGCTTGCCAGGAGTGATTTCTGAGTGTAGAGCCAGGGGTAACTATTGAGCGATGCAGGGTGTGACCCCCCCCAAAAAAAATTGTAAGGGGAGATGGTATACTAAAATATACAAGCTGCAGAATGGCACAGAGTGGCCTGATTAGAAAGTCAGACAACCTGTATTCCAGGTTACAAAGGAAAAGGCCTAGAAGCTAGAGGTCAGGTTCTCAAGGGTGATAACACCGTAAGACATACCGCAGGATGAGGAATAGAATGTCAAAAGGGGGGGGGGGGCCGGGCGGTGGCGCTGGAGGTAAGGTGCCTGCCTTGCCTGCGCTAGCCTAGGACGGACCGCGGTTCGATCCCCCGGCGTCCCATATGGTCCCCCAAGCCAGGAGTGACCTCTGAGCGCATAGCCAGGAGTAACCCCTGAGCGTCACCGGGTGTGGCCCAAAAACCAAAAAAAAAAAAAAAAAGAATGTCAAAAGGGTAGGCAGCTTTTTATTTTAGGCCATCTCTTTTCAATAGACACGTGCTGCTTTTATAATACATAAAAATAACAGCTCAAAGAAAAGCGTGGGCAAGTGAGGCATTGCCCTGGTTTAAGGTGATGCACACAGATGCCATGCTGCCATCTTCTGGATTAAACAAGCCTCTACAGCAGCAGGAAAAGAAGCAAATATAAGGCAAAATTTTTTACAGCCAAGCAAAAAGGGGGGAAAACAACTTGAAAGACAAAACATTAAGAAAAGTGGTCAAAAACAAACATGATGAAATATAGAAGGTTGCTATTTTTTTTTTTTACAGATCTTATGCTGCAAATGAATCTTGGATAAAACTTAGCTATTGAGTTCTCAGACCCATTCTTTTTTTTAGAAAAACTAGTTAATATTTACAACCAGCAGCAAAACATGTATTGAGACATTCGAAACCAACAGAGCTTGTAGTTCTTCTTTTGTAACTGCTAGAAAATGAAAAGTCTTTCATGAAAAACCAAACCCCAAATTAGTAACCAAACTGTTTTCAAAAATGATTTCAAAGTGTAACATTATTCTTCTTCCTCTGAGAAATAAAACAACCCAGGTGAAATTAAAATTAAAATATAATCAAAATCATACAGTGAAGAAAATAATAAAAATTTGATCTTACATTAAACAAAGAAACATTAACAGCAAACCTAAAATCTGATGGTTGTGAAAGTTTTTTGTTGTTTTGGTTTTAAATTACTCAAATAGATTCAAAAGTCACTTCATTGTCTTAACTGGTTTGCTTTCAGTGGTCAGTTTACCAATACAGCTAACTGTAAACCATTTCTAGAGTAATTCATAGTAAGTTGCATGAAAGGATAAGAGAAATTTTCAACAATACACCTTTTAATAGAAATTAGGGACCAGTGTGTGTTAATGTAAAATACATTAGTCTTTAGCAGCAGGAGCTCCAGACCTATTGGTGCCACGGAGGTAACGAATAGTCTCTATCTGAGGAGGGGAAATGGGCCTCCCAGCAGGAGCTTTCTTCCCTGTTGTGTTATTTATAGAGAGCTCTATTTGTTAACATGTTTCTGCTATCACGGAGAGAGAAAGTTTAATGATTTAAAGGGCTTCCAAGACAATTGTTTAATAATACAATGATTTATGTTCACTCACAAATACCAACTTTAAAACATTCTACATTTTCAAATTCTATCAACAAAATAGGTCTATGATATTCTGCTGAAGATGAATTAGACAATCTGAAAAAAATAATACTTTTTAAAAAAAGTTACAACTACAGGGGATACCTGTGTTTTTAAGTTTTTTTCTTTTCTTTAACCTAACCATGCTTCCTTCATATTAGTAAACGAATTCCCATGGTATATATCAAGTGAGTTTTTGTATTTTCAAATTTTAATGGAGAACCACGAATATTAAAATTCCAAACCACCTGTGACAAATTTGAATAATTTAGGAGTTAGGTCCAATTTAGTTTCTATGTTTTGTTTTGTTTTATCAGAAATGAATTCTCTTGGGGGACAGGTAATGTGTCTTAGATGTCTTGCCTTATATGTGAAGCCCTGAGTTCTATTCCAGACACCATCAAAAACAACAAAATTTCCCCAGAAATAATTTCCTCTCACCTCATAAAAATCACAAAAGAATTTTGTTTGAAGAAAACTGTTAAATTTCGCATGAAGTTTATATTCATTTTATAAAGATAAATCTATACCATTTCTATCATTTAAATTTTTTTTTCAAATTTTCACATAAAAAGATGGTTTGACTCAAGAAAATTTTGAGACAGTAATTTTATTAAAGCTTCAACTTTCACCCAAAGGGAAAAATAAGTTTTATAATTTCCTTCCCTCCAGATTAATTTTAATCCGCTCTCTTACACTACTTTTAAATAAAGTCCCTTGCATCCTACTTTCTTTTAATTTCCAGATTAATATTACCTTCCATTTTTTGTAAAGTTGTGTGATTTTATCATTTTGTATTTTAAAGAATACTTTTCTCATACAACATTCAATTCTCTGAGATGCTTATTACAATAGACATATAACACAAGATATTTATAAAACATACAAAACAACATATATACTAATGTAAAATTGTAAAAAAAATATTGGTACAAGAAGGATTGGGAGTTGGGGGCCCACATCCAGCTGCTAAGGGTTATTCCTAGCTCAGTACAAGAAGTGACCCCTAGCTATAAGCCCATAATCTGGTGCTAGAATTCAAAACACCTGGCTCACTGTACTTTCCAGCTCTGTGAAAATAAAAATTTAAGAGTTGGGCTGAGAGATAGTATACCCGGGAAGGGATAGCCTGGCATGGGGCTGACCTTCCTGGTACCACCAGAAGTGATCCTCGGTAGAGCATTTGACTGCAGAAGTGATCCTTGAGGGTTGGGCAGAAGTAACTCTTGAGCATTACTAGGTAGGTGTAGCTCCAAAATGTAAAACAGTCAACAATTATTTCATCACTGGGGGGGGGGCATATCTAATAGGATGTTTTTATTTTGAGTGATTAAGAAATTCAATTATGTCTATTTGAAACAAGATTCAATTCAGATGGTTTTATTTGAAACTTTTCAAACATTGAAGTTGAACAAAGGATGGAAATTAGAATGAATGGATGGTTCTTTTCCCCGTGGTTACTTTGTTTCTGGCAAGTGTTTGCAGGAAATGTCAGTTTAGATCTCTGATAGGTCATTTGAAAACTTTTCTCCCTTCTCATTAAGAAGCATTCTTCTTTTATAGGATTTTGATGGAGTAGTATTTTTGGTATTTTCAAACGAAGATACACAAAAACTCTTTCTCCTCCTCTTGCTAGGTAAATTATAAGTGGCAACAAAGCCCTCACTGTTTCCTTTACCTGGTAGATCGGGCAGCACCTTTGGTGTTTCTCCTGAGGACACCGTTTCTTTTCTGGAGAGCAGATTTTCAAACCCACTGCTCTCAAACGTGCTTATTGTTCTCCTTCTAGTTTTCTGGGATGTGTGGGGTGGAGAGAATGGAAGAGAAACCCACACAAGCCCTTCGTTTTCCAAATCCTTTTGTAGCCTTGTGCTCCGTCTGACTTTTGTTTTACTCTTGGTTTGTTCTATGGAGTCAGATAACTCTTTGCATAGCTCAGGCTTTTCTGAACTAGTGTGTACAACTACACAAGGTTGTTGATCTCCATCTTCTTCACAGGGGAAATTCTGGCCTCTGGAAAAACACAGGGAGTACCTTCTTTGTTTCCGGCCTCTCAAATTCCTGCCGTGGCTACTCTCTGCAGAACTCCTGCCCAAATCCTCCTTTTGACTTTGATTTTCTTCTATCTTGTCAGTTAGGACATGTGAACAATCCAAATCTTCCTGTGTACCTGGCATTATATGCTTTATCTGCAACTTTCCACCACTAGTTACTAAAATGTCATTTTGTTTCTCATCTTTTATGTATTTACCTTCTGAAGTTTTAAAGTCTTGAAAAATATTTTCCACATTTTGACTGGCCACATAAAATTCTTGAGATTGGCAGATAAGGTCAGGTTTTAGATGACCTAAATCAACATGTTGCTCCACCGAAGAAGCACAAGTAATAGGATTGTTAATCACAGCCCCAGTTTTCAGCTCCTCTTCACTTTCCAAGGTAATTTCTGCTTTTGGAATGTTTTCATTTTTAACTTCTATAGTATTTATATTTAAATCTGGATCAAAAGTAGTATTATCAAGTGCTGCAGAACTTGTTATGTAGGAGCTGCAAGATTCAGGTACAACATAATTAAAGCCTTGACGTATTTGCAAGTCTTCTGGGTTCTCAGGCAAAAGATTCTTTCTTTTAGGAAGCTTCATTTCTTCATGTTCACCATTTGAGTTAAAATCATCTATGGGATTGTAAACAAGTACAAATGCTATTAATATTAAAAAAGAAAAAAGAAAAAGAAAACAAACCAAAAAGGTGTCCTACTATTTTCTGTGTTGTAAGCTTTCAAACACCATGATATGTGTAAAAATTATTCTACTGTGTTCTCACCTCATTTCTCTCTTTTTCTTAAGAGTTCTACCTCACTGTACAGGCTTAAAAAAGTACTAATGCATGAGCTAATAAAGCACATAACCTCAGACCTAACACATGAGAACTCTGTGTTAAATTGTTTATTCTAGTCTAATGTACTTTCCATACACTAAAAGGTCAGGTAGCACGAGGCACTTACCTTTCCCATTTACTCAAAAATTAATCTCTAAAAAAAAAAATAAATTAATCTCTGAGTAGGGCATTTGCCTTGCACACGGCCAACTTGGGCTCAATCCCTGGCATCCCAGAGTCACCCCAGACTGCCAGGAGCAATTTCTGAGCGCAGAACCAGGAGTAATCCCTGAGTCCCACCAGGTGGTAGCTGGGAAAAAAAAAAGGAAAAAAAAATTCTGAAAATGTAAAAATGGACAATATTGTGCTTCAGAAATCCCTGAAAACCCCTGAAGAAAGAGAGAACACTTGTAATTCTAGGGCCTGTTAAGTCTCATTCTGTGTTAAATTAATATAAACTATATGGTATTCTTGTTTATTTTGTTTTTGTTTTCACTAATGTCCAGGGTTTACTCCTGCTTTGCATTTGGAAATTACTCCTGGTAGTGCACAGGGCACCATAAAGGATGCTGGAGATGGAAGTCGGTTGAGCCACATGTAAGGCACGTGAGTGCCCTAACCAGCTGTACTATCTTTCCTGCCCCTGTATTGCTTCAAAATTCTAATATCTGGATTCCCGGTGACAATCCAAGAACACAGCAAAATCAGGTCTCTAGTGCCTAACTTCAGTTAGGCTTGCCTTCGTCCACAAGGACTGGGGCTAATTCCTGTCTGTCTTTGGGCTAAAGGGGACTCTTTTAAAAGTGACACCTGGGACTGATTCCTGATCCCCAGTGACAATCAAAGAAGAACACAGCAAAAAAAAAAAAAAAGTGCAGCAAGGAACATGAACCCGTCGCAACATATAATAAGAATCACACTTCAAGCATGGCAATGGAGAAACAACGCAGGACAAGAGTAAGCATAGAGAATGAAGATGGCAGCTTTGATGACCAAAAATAATACAAACCACCTAATTAACCTCTCAGATAAGGAGTTTAGAATAGAAATAAGGAGGCTGTTCATAGAACTCAAAGAAAGCACAGATCGATCTGAACAGACCACAAATACAGAAATCAGAAAACTCCAAACTGAAATAATGGGACTGAAAAACACGGAGAGAAAATGAAAAATTCTATGGAAAGTCTCTCCAATAACAGCAGCTGAAGACAGAATTAGTGAGCTGGAAGATGAGATGTATAATAACTCCATACAGCAGAAGAGATTAGAAAAGAACCTCCAAGCAAATGATCAGACAATGGAGAAAATACTCAAAGATTATGGACAGATGAAAATAGAAATGCTTGATAAATTAAACAGAAACAACGTAAGAATCACTGGAAACCCAGGAAGAAAATCTCAGGAAGAATCAACAGTCAAGAACATCATTACAGAGAAACTCCCAGAGCTAAAGACTGCATACAACCAAATCCTGCATGCCCAAGAGTATCAGCCATAAGAGCCTAAAAGAAAAGCACCCAAGACACATACTAGTCACTCCAGCCCCACTGATAAGCAGTCACATGGACATAAAAAGTATTGACAGGGCCAGAAAGATAGACAGTAGGTATGGTACTTGCCTTGCAGGTGACCAGGGTTAGATCCCCGTTACCTCAAATGGTTCTCCAAGTATTTCTGGGAGTAATTTATGCACCCCTCCCACCAAAATTCCCGCTAATTCTAACCTTCCTCTCAGAATTTGTGATCTTTTTGCCATCAATTTTAAAAATATTCTGGGGCCGGAGAGATAGCATGGAAGTAGGGCATGCGCCTTATAGGCAGAAGCATGGTGGTTCAAATCCTGACATCCCATATGGTTCCCCGAGCCTGCCAGGAGCTTTTTCTGAGTGTAGAGCCAGGAGTAACCCATAGCTCTGCCGGGTATGAGCCAAAAACTAAAATATATATATATTTTGAGCAAACCCAAAACTTAGAAAGTATACAAGGCATTTTCAAACTCTAAAAATACCATGTTTCAATATGAAAAGTCTGTGAAAACATAAATATACTTCATGTCTGTGAAGCAAAAAATAACAGGTTACTCAGTGCTACCCAACTGTCATTTAGGTTCATAATACAATCTAAAAATGTATATTTATAAATTTATCATTAAATAAAAATATTAGAGAAAAATGTTTCAAAAGGAAGATAAGGAAGAAAGAATTATGAACATGGAAAGATGGGGGAAGAAAATATGAAGAGGAGTAAAAGGGGTGATGAGGAAAGACAAGAGGAGGGAAGCAAAAAAATAACTTTAAATCCCTTGGAGCAGATAGCATAGGTCATAAAATATATTTGAAGTCATTGCTTATACATCTTCAGAAAAATTCCGCTTAGGAATCAGGTAATAAAAGTAAGACTTAGTTTCCACTTTCAGGGGGACTAGAGCTTGCAGGGCAGGGAGCAGAACTAATCATAATCCCCAGGTAGCAAGGTAGAGTGGAGTGGAGTGCAATAAAGGATTTCCCTGTAAAAGCAGTCAGCACAGCCAAATCTTCTAGTCCTCTAAGAGACCGAATGTTAGAGAAATGGAACACTCTTCTTTCTGTGGTAGAGTGCTCAGCTATGGGTGTATCCTGAGAACTGAAAATATAATTCTAACTTTGTGCTTTTAATAAAACAGTCTGTAGTGGCATGTATCATTTATTCTTAAGTATATCCTAAATCCAATATAGTACGCTGAAAATGGAATGCAGGAATGATGGCAGCTATGTAAAAACTATTCTACACAAAATTAATTTGCCACATAGGAACATACTCACTACTATTCTCAGGGTAAATTTGCTCAATTTAAATCCCAAGCATTACAAAGCAGATGCAACTCCAATCTAGTTTTTATCACTTTGGATATCAACTGGCTTAATCTGACCTTTGAAATTTAAATTTAAATAAAAATTCAAGTTCAATTTTATAAACAATTCTAAAAGACCCTTTGTAATGTCACCTGTTTTGAAACAAATAACAAGTATTTGTGTTACATATTTTTCTTTACTACAAAGAAAGTAGAATGGTGCCAGAGAGAGAATAATGTATCCCCTAAAATTATAAACAAAATCTTCTGTGAAAGGTGCTCTGTGGAGAATATCAAACTTCCACATCAGATTCTGAAAAGGTTTCAGATGACCAAAGAGTCACATCTTAACTCAAAACTTCTGGTAGACAGGTAAGTGAGCTCAGAGGTAAAGTGTCTTGTATCTGAGGCCCTGGGTTCAATCCCTAGTAACAAAAAATACAAAGCAAACCCCCAATTCTATTATGGTAATAAAGAAAGCTTTAAAAAAAAAAAAAACTATGCAATTTTTACATAATAATGGGAAGGGGATGAGAGAGTAGATGGGCAGATGCGTAGACAAGATATAGTTAAATAAAAGGAAAAAAACAGGATACCTGATTCCATCATTTGAAATCTTGGAATTGAAGGCTTCACCTCCGAGAATTCAGGCAGCTCAAGAATAGGACTTAGGAGAGGTTTCTTAGATGCAAAGTCTCGTTGCCCATATAAGGACTTATCAACAGCTTTCTTTGGCCTTCTCTTTTTTCTGCAACCTTTTAAAGCCTAAGAAAAAATATTAAGACACTGTAATTGAAAAGATGCAACAACATGTAATTATAGCTTTGACCTTTTATATTTACAGAAAAATGTAGAACCAGTTATTTCATTTCAACATTAGAAATGTGAGCAATGGGGCCAGAGAGATAGCATGGAGATAAGGTGTTTGCCTTGCATGCAGAAGGACGGTGGTTTGAATCCCAGCATCCCATATGGTCCTCCGAGCCTGCCAGGAGCAATTTCTGAGCATAGAGCCAGGAGTAACCCCTGAGAACAGCCAGTGTGACCCAAAAACCAAAAACCAAAAAAAAAAAAGAAAAAAGAAAAAAAAAAAAAAAGAAATGTGAGCAATGGGCCAGAGAGATAGCACAGCAGAAGGGCAATTGCCTTGCAAGCGCCAATCCAGGACCAATGGTCCCCTGTGCCTGCCAGGAGCGATTTCTGAGCAGAGAATCCCAAAGTGCAGCTGGGTATGACCCCAAAACAAACCAAAAAAAAAAAAAAAAAAAAAAAAAAGAAATGTGATCCAAAGAAGCTTGGTGGTTAACAAAGTCAAATAAAATATGAAGTAGGATTCAACTTACAAATATCTGGGTAACTTGTAATTCCATAAAACACTTGCCAAAAAAAGTAAAACCTAAATTCTGTGGAATTGGACAGACTTCTGATATTTGTTCTTGTATGGAATACAAAAGGCTATTGAATCCTACTGTACACCTGAAACATATAATGTTACAAATCATGTTACTTCAATTTATTTTTGAGAAAACGATCTATCTGGGCTTGAGAAGCAGTACAGTGGCTCTGTAGCATGTAGCTGAGCCTGGTTCAGTACCTGGTACCACATGATCTGAGCACCCCCAGGAGTGATCTCCGAGTAGATAGCCAGGAGTAAGCTCTGAATGTTGCCAAATCTGGCTCCCAAACCAAAAAAAAAATAAATAAATAAATAAATTAATTAATTAAAGTGGTGTTTGTAATTAGGATGTACTTAGAATGGCAAGATTAAGCTAGAATGAATTATCTATTGGAAACTATGCAGTGTTTGTTAGTCACAGATTTAGATAAACAGTGGTATGTACATAAAATTTGAAGCTAACATAGTAGCTCACTAAGCTGATTCAAATGAATGGCTGAAAAGAATGGATCAAAATATAATGGAGTCTAACAAGTACAAGTGGAAGATGAAGGACAAATGTTTGGGTGAAATTAATATATAACATGCAGGTTTAAAAAAAATTAGAACTGCTTTAATATTGGTAATGCAGCATTAAGTTCAATTCTGACTGCTGTATCAGCAACTGGAACTAATGTTCCATGTTAAAAAGGAAAAGTTTCATATGGAAAAATGCTTAAAGAAAACTCAAATACTATACTGAAATAAAAGAACCATCATTATGAGCAAAAAAAGAGTAAAATACATTCAATCTGATACTGAAGAAAGCCAGACACCAGGGCAACATAAAATTTTTTTTGTAACTAAGCGTTCAGAAAATGCATTCAATTCAAACCTTCTTAAGACATTGCTGTATAAAGGTAACAAGTTGCTGAGCAAACAATGTGTGGGAACTTACTAAGGGACCAAACTTAAAATCTGTATAAACTGAAATTATAATATGCATATAACACAACAAACTAACTTACTCTCCCAGTACTGAGATGATGACTACCTGGCCTGTTTTCATAAAGGTGAACACAATGGTATGTGGGAAACACAAAAAATGCAATGTCCAAATCAGATCTGAAATAAGTGAGTATTATTTGACCAATGAAGGAAATAAGAAATTTTTCCAAGAAAAGAGAGGGTTGAGGTTGGAGCAATAGTACAGCAGGTAGGGTGCTTGCTTTGTAGGCTGACCTGGTTAGATTCCCAACATCCTATATGACACCCCCGGCCCACCAGGACAGGAGTGATTTTTGAGTGCAGACAACAGCAGTAACTGCTAAGTATCATCAGGAGCAGCGCCAAAACAAACCAAACAAACAATAAAAACAAAGAAAAGTGAAGGTCACACTTAAGAACACTAAATGAGGCAAGATGGCCCAGAAGAGAGCAGCATGACCAGTGCCCAATGAACTCACTCAGAAGTAGCAAAGCAAGCAGGGCTTACTGCAGTTATTTAAGAGAATGACAGCTATTTAAGAGAATGATTTGATTTCCGTTTAAGAAAGGTCATTTGCTAATAAAATAGTTGGGTGACACCAATAATGAGAAACAGATGATTTTCAAAAATACAAAAAAATGGCATTGTTTGAACATTCAATGCCTGAAACAACTGTATTATGGACAATTTTGTAAACCACAGCGTTACAATAATTTTTTAAATACAAATAATCTAATAGGTAGGAATGAAATTGGGGAGGGGGACTTGGTGGAGAGAAGTGGATATGGGTGAAGAAATTGGCATTGAAACATTGAAATTGAAAAAATAATGTAATTTTTTTCTAAAAATGGCATGAAACTTAAGTTCTTTCAGCTATAGATATCTTGTAAAAACAAAACATTCCATGGAAAAATAATGAGAACTATATAAATATTCTACTTGATAATTTACAATATGCATTTAAGATTAAATTCTGAGATGTCCTTGTAAGCTAATCTTTATATACATTAGGAAATTATCGCTGAGTAAAATATTTTTCCATGGTTTATACTTTACATAGAACAACCACTATGACATTCCTTGGGAGTGTCTGGAGAAATGACAACTTGGTCAACAGATGAGAAGCTAAGAGACAATACTTAAAGGGTTTCATAGATGAATTGCAAAAGAGAAATATTTGGCCTCTGCCTTTCTATTGATTGAAATCTCATCTCTGGGGTCGGAGAGTTAAGTACAGAGGTTAAGGTGTGTGCCTTTCATGTCATTGACCCCAGTTCAAATTCTGACATCATATTTGACCCCATTCCCAAGAATGACCAGAAGCAATTCCAGAACAGAGCCAGGAGTAAGCAGCCCTCAGGATCCTGGAGTATAAAACCCAGATTCTTAGTTTTCCATCCCAAATTTTATCACTGTTCCTTCCTTCCTCCTTTGCTTCCTCCCTCTCTCCCTCCCTCCTTCCTTCCTTCCCTCCTTCTTTCCTTCCTTTTCTTTATTTTTGTTGTTGTTTACTTTTGAACCATAGCTAGTAGTGCTCTAGCGTTAACTCTTGGCTCTGCACTCAGAAATCACTAGTTATAAAAATGGGAGAACCAGAGGCTGGGGAGATAATTCAAATGTTAGAACTTATGTATGAGGCACCAAGTTCCATTTCTAGACCTATATCATCTCACTTAGAACTTGGGCACCAGTGGATGTGTTATTAAAGAAGAGTAGTGAAAATGAGTGAGTCATATGGATAGGAGCAGAAGAGGGAATTGGAAGGAGAGTTGAACTGCTTTTGGCTATGTCTGTTTTTTGTTTTTTTTTTTTTTTACTATTTTATGACTGTCTTATATAACAAGAAACAAACTCAAATTTAAGAAAAACAAAAACACTAGTTATAAATTGGCTTGATAGCTTAATTTACAAAGGTCTTTTGTTTGTTTCCAAAATGAATAAACTTGAAAAACTTCTAGTGGGACATTTCCTAAGAACCAAAATGAGTGCCCAGAACTTAAAGCTCTCTACTGATAAGGGAATTCAAATTAAAGACAATGCGAAGACTTTTTGTTTGATATTTACTCTCTGTAGGAATTAAGATCTTGTATGTGTGCATGTACATATTACCATTTTTATTTGCCCTTTTGTTGGGGGTGGGGGGGCTACATACAGCAGTGCTCAAGACTTACTCCGGGCCTTTTTGTTTGTTTTTAGGTTACACCAGGATGTTCAAGACTCAGTCCTTGAATCAGTCCAGACAAGCTTGAGGGACTAAACGGGATGCCAGGGATAGAACCCAGGTTAGCTCTGCATATGCAAGCATCATACTTGCTGTACTATCATTCTAGTCTTCAAGTTATCTTTTATGGTCCTTGCTTTCTTAGGTTATAGGTAGTATTAGCTTGCTGTGTTAACTGTCATTACAAACACCAACATCCTGCACTTGAAGAATATTTTTCACCCAATTCTGGATGTTGCAAATCCAAGACCACTATCTTAAAATGGTTAAGTCTACATTGAGGCTTCTCTCCTTGGTGGGAAGAGGGGTAACTTTCAGTTATCCATTACCCATAATCTTTTCCCATGTGGATTTCTAGTGTCTTCATTCATGTCCAAATTCACTTTACAAGCTAGACTGGGTTAAGGGCCATCTATATGGCCTGTTTTAACTGGAAGTTTCTATCTCTATCTAGAAATAGTCATATTCTGAAATATTGGAGAGTTAAGATTTCAATACACAACTTTTAGGGAAACACAACTCAGTACCAAACACTCCCTGTATATGTCATTTTAAAACTTGTATTTTTTTTTTTAAGTAAAACGTACCGTACAATACGACCCCTTAATCTTGCAGTTAAAACATAGGTTTAGGCCTATATTTGCTGTATCAGACAGAATGTTCCTGTGCTGCAACTGTATGTACCACAGTGAGCCATTCAAACAAGCAAAGGTTCAAAAGTTATACTGTAATAGACTTCTTCTCTGACTCTGGCCAATCTGAGCAGGCTTTTGACAGTGTAGATTCGGGTCCAGAACATTGTCTTAATTTGCATGCATAAAAAGCCTGCTTGGAGTGGCTGAGTTAGAGAGGCAGTCCAAGCAGCCTGGCAGTGATTGGTGCAGGATTGAGTTGGAAAATTCGTTTTGTGGCAATATTGAGACAATTTTCGTTTAGCAGCATATTGAAACATTTTTCGGGATATACTCGGTGTATAAGACGATCCCTTTTTTTTTTGTTTCAAAAGTCGTCTTATACGCCGGAAAATACGGTATATACATTACAATCTGTTCTCACTCTATAGCAGTAGTTAGGATTTGTTTTTCTATAAGAAAACACTTGAATAGTCAAGTTCTATAACAAAGGCACTTGTTTTCATTTTGTGCTATAGAAAGTATTACTATTAAAACATATCTTGGTAAAAGAGCTGACCAATTAGATCATGACACATCATCACATTGTGGCATTACTATGTGCATGTAGCATAGTTATACTAAAATATGTAACATTGTAAGTAATTAGTAGTTCACGTTACCAATTACAAGACCATGTTGGCTTGCTATTAGAAATGAGACACTGAGCAAAACTGTTGAAGTTTTAGTTTGGTTTTGCCAAAATGTCCTTCATTGCTATTTGCAGTACCAGAAAAAAAATCCAAGCGTATCAGGTTAGCCTCTAGCATCACCAACAGAGCCTGCGATCAACCTGTGTTGTTCTGCACTAAAAAGTAAAATAGAAGAGGGACAGATAAGCATGCTCTCTCTCATATGCAGGATAAAAGAAAAAAAGCACAGAGAATAACGAGTGGCCAGAAGAGCAATAAAAATCTGTGAACTGAGTTACAGAAATGGTAAAAAGGAGACAGAGGCAAGAGAAGGTGGAAAAAGACAATGGTGGAGGCTAAGGAACACTCTGGTCCAGGATAGTGTGGTGTTGGAATGTTGTATACAGGAGACCCTAAACATTACAATATTATAAATCACAGTAAGTAAAATTGAAGAAAAAAGTACATATGAATGCATTCTGAAATTGCACTTTCTTATGATAAATAATTCTGAAAACATTTTGTATGTTTAACAGCCATTTTTCAGTATAGGCTCCCTCCACCTTTTGTTTTAGGGCCACACCCAACTTCACTGAAGCAAATCCTGGCTCTACTTTTGGGAATTGAACATAGATAAACTGCATGAAGGCAAATGCCTTAACCTCTGTACTATCTCTCCAGCCCTTCATTTCATACTCATTAAAAATATCTCAGGTGATTTTTCTATTGTTGCTCTTTTTCTTTTTAAGCCACACCCAAAGCTCAGGTCTTACTCTTAGTGGGGGTCTGGGACCAGATGAAAATGCCAGGTATTGAACCTGGGTTCGGCTGTGTGCAAGTTAAGCACCCTATTTTGCGCCTGTTGCTCACTTTTTTTGGTGTAACAGTTTAGAAGTACCTTAAGATTTATAATACTAATTCCTTGATTCTAATATAAACTAAAAATAAAAGTCTTTGTCTTTTATATTTAATAAATATTTTTTTAAATTTTATGAAAAAATCTGCATTTTTTTGCAATTGTGTATTTCAAAACAAGTGTAATTCATGAATCTTTGACTTCATCATTCCTGAGCTTAGAATTATTTATTGGAAACATTCCCCATTTCTAAGTTATGAAGTAATCCACAGTGATGAATTCTGAAGCTACTTCCAAGCTAGAAACTTTGTTTAGTTAGAAAAATTTCCAGATGGATTAAGGTACAATTGAAAGTTATAAAACATGATTTAATGTGTATTGGTTATAACCAAATGACTATTGTAATAAAATTAACATACACAAATCACCTCAAATATTCTAATAACTATTACAATCAAATTAACACATCACTTCACATATTTTTGTTACCTTTTTGTTTGTTTATGTGCCATACTCAGCTGTGCTCAGTGCTTAATCTTGGCTCTACACTCAGAGATCACTCCTAGGGGGCTCAAGAAACCATAAGAGGATGACAGGGATCGAATCCAGGTTAGCTGTATACAAGGAAAGCACACTACCTGCTATACAACAGCCTCATTAATTACCATTTTGTGTATGTGTGCAAAGAATGCTAAAGATCATAATCTTAGAAAATTTTATATACATAACACATTATCATCTATATTGACTCCCTGCTCACTTATTCTATTAAATCAGAATTTATATTTCTTTTCATCACTTAAAAATTATCTATTGATGGGCCGGAGAAATGGTATGGAGGTAAGGCATTTGCCTTTCATGCAGAAGGATGGTGGTTCGAATCCCGGCATCCGATATGGTCCCCTGTGCCTGCCAGGGGCAATTTCTGAGCATAGAGCCAGAAATAACCCCTGAGCGCTGCTGGGTGTGACCCAAAAAACAAAAATTAAAAAAAAAATCTATTTAATACCTCAATTTTAAGAGAATAATTAGAGTTGCTGCCCTAATGCTTATGGTGGTATCATTCTCAGTGTTTTTGCATACATTACCTTATTTAATTTACACATTTATAAACATAAGTACTATTACTACCCTGCATTAAAAAAAAAAAACAATATAAAGGCTGGAGAGGTAATTCAATGGGCTGAGCATATTTGCTGGAGGTTCAGGGTAAGTTTTCAGCACTACATATGGTCGGTTCCCCAAACACTACTCACCATAAATAGTGTCCTAAGTCCCTGAGCACTACTGGGTATGATTCAAAACTAACTTCCTTCATTTTCTTTTTAATAAGCAAATGAAACCAACAGAGGAGTTAAGAATCTTTCCCAACATTCTAATGCTGGGAAGCAGTCAACCCATATCTAAAAATCATTCTGTCTGGTTCAAGTGCCCAATCGATCACTAAACTAGTACTAACATCTTTACCTTTATGTTTTCTACCAACTTTTCCCCATTCTGTAGTCACTACACTTAGATTACCTTGTTTATGTTTTGTTCTTAGCTGAGAATAATGTTAAAATGTTTTGTTTTGTTGCCCACATAAAAAAACTCACATTCCTTTCCTTCTTCTGAATCCTTTCAAAAGAATCCCAATGAAAGAAATATATCTTCTTTAGATTCATTTAGTACTGGGAATCAGACCAGAGGTGTTTGCTTTTCTTTCAAAACTTTTCTATATAGACTTTTGTTGAAAACATATAATTACCTGTCTTTTACTTCTATGGCACAATTTCCATTTTCTCAGTCTCAGGTCTTTTTCTTTTTTCTTGAGACCTTTTCCCTGGTGTACTTCCCTCCCTGCTTTCTTTTAATTTAGATAAACAATGTTCTTTCAGGCCACCAGAACAGCTATAATCAAACAATTTCCCTCATTCTTCTATACTGTGTTACTAGATCTATTGTAATCTAAATCTATTTCCTAATTTTACTAGAGTATTTCCTATGACAATATCCAAAGAAAATCTTTCAGAATACTTGAGTCTTCGAATGTCTTAAATTTTTTCACTCAACTGAATTTGGCTATATAGAATGTTAATTTCAAGTTAAGTTCTTTTAAAACATTAAGTGTCCTATGGAATTATTTTTCAGAAAATTGTTAAACTTGATTTAACTAGTTCTTGTTTCTGGGCAGAAAAAGCCTACCTTTTTCATTATCCTCACTATTCAACTTCATATTGACATGTCCAAGTATTAGCCTGTTTTTCACCAGGCCAGCCCTTCAGTGAATCCTTTAACTTGAGCAGTTCTTTAATTCGTAGAACTCTTTTATTTAGAAAATGTCTTCATTTTTACCATTTTCTGTTCTTTCTGAGATTGCTATAGTCTCTGAAATCAGTCCTGCAAATTTTGTTTCAAGGTTGTCTCTCTTTGTTCCTCTTTCTGGAAAACAACTTTATTCCATAGTCTGCCCATTACATTACAGGGTTTTGCTTTCCTCTCCAAAACCCCCTCAATAGCACCCACTTCTTTTCTGCCTTTGCTGTCGTTTTCATTGTTTCGGAACCATGACCCTACTCAGTAGACCAAGAGGTGCTTGGGATCAAACTCAGGGACCCAAACACACAAGGCAAATGATTTGTTCTACCACTTGAGATACATGCCCAGTTTTAGTATTTCCTTCTTTGTCTCATGCCAATAGTACTTTCTTAAATCAGAATACTGGTGTGTGTGGTTTTTTTTTAACATTTCCTTCTGAAAATTTGTCTTTATAGGGTGGTCGTCTCATTCTTGGTTCTACTCTATTGCCTGATTCTTAATGAAGAAAAGATAGACAAACTAGTGTGGGTTTTCTCTGCTTTCTAGCTCTTTCCTCTGCATGGAAACATTCCTAGGAATACTGTGCTGACACATGACAGTGTATATAGAAAAGAGCCATCACCTAATTTTTGACTTAAGGCAAGAATTGACCATAAAGACAGGATACTTGCCAGAAGCCAGAAAGAGGACTTAAGCCTATATAACATCTGTTATAAGCTTTGGGTGGAAGAGGGGGTAGGGTGCCAACTGGTATAAACTGTTTCACATATAGAACTTCAATGAATCTTTCTGTTTTTCACTACTGTTTCTCACTTTCACCATCCATTGTACCTGCCAAACTAGGCCCAGGGTCTCTTGGGATTTGCATGAGCAGGCTGGCTCCGGCACCCCAGCTCCCCACTAGCACATTCTGGGCTGTAAATCTTTCCACCTCTTTTATCTGTCAACATGCTCCCATCTGCTCTGACTTCCAGAAATTCACAGAAGGTGATTATCCTCTATTGCTTAATATCCCTTCCTTAAATCATCAGTATATTAGGCCTATTCCTTTTATTATTCCAGTTATATTTATTTAGTGTGGTTTTGACAGGGGTGAAACAAATATAAAGTCACATTCCTTCAGTTTGGGGGAGTATTAAATTTATGTAAAAAAACAGATTCATATTCTTTGTAAAATATATATACTTATATACATATATGAAGAGAGCAAATTTTCATGTAATAGTATAAGATATAGGCATATTTTCTAATGTGTGTAACTATTGTTGAGCAATGGAGTTTTTCAAAGGAGAAATGGTCCTACTAAAAATGGATAGAACAGGAAAATTTCCAATTTTTCCTTGCTGTGCTAACTCAAGAGAGCCTTTGCCATATCTAAACTATGATAGGCAACAGCTATTTTTTCATTGAGTATGAGGAAACTTCATTGAATTTTCTTGGTGAATTTATGTTGGAATGAAAGAAACTGTGTTTTAGTTTTAAATACTGGTTTCAGGGCTGGAGCAACAATTCAGCAGGGAAGGCTCTGTCTTAGAAACAGTTGACACAAGAAAAGCTTGATTTCCAGCACTGTACAACCGCAGCCACCCTAAGCCCTGCTAGCAGTGATTCCTGATTGCAGAAGCAAGAGTAATCCCTGAGCATGAGATACTTTACTTTTATAGAGGCCAGACCCCAGTGCTCAGGAGACCTGAGGCAACTGAGTACAATACAATACTTGGTGTTCTGAGAGTTCAGTTCTTTGAGTCAGGTGATGAGAGCCATCAGTCACATGCAATGTGGTATTTTTGGTTCAGTGTATGTTGGAATGAAATGAGTTTCACTTTTTAAAAATGAGTTTTAAAATGAGATACTACAGTGGGTAAAGCTCATGCCTTGGGGTAGAGCATGAAGTGCTAGTTACTGAACTTGGAATCTTGCACTAGCAAGTCAAACACTCTACCATTTGAACAGTATCCTTGACTTAAAATGTTGGCCTCTGAGGTCGTATAATTTAGTTTAGAAAGAGATGTTTGGTGAACAGGTAAATATATTTGTATATCTAATGAATTTATATGTAACATAGAATCATAAAATTTTTATTCATAAAAATAATGATTCATAAAAACCCATAAAGGAAGAATTAGGAATCATCAGTCATAATGCATATGAAATCATCAAGAAAAAACACAATTAAGTAAGGTTAAAAATGTAAACATTAACGAATGGACAAGGAAAAAATATACACGAATAATAATTGAAAGAAAACAAATAACTTAGTCTTGTCACATGCTGCAAAGATGACAAGACCTCAATGGAAGAAATGAATTTTAGCTATGTAATATTAAAAAAGCATGCAGGGAGTGTGGACACACCAGGAAACACCAGCAATTAATTGTACTTGATTATAATTAACTGATGAGTATTTCTAGTTGCAATGTTAAATGGCACACCAGACAGCATTGAAACTAGAGTTTCATATTGGTGAGAGGGGGTCAGAGTGATAGAAAAGTGGCAGGGTGTTTGTCTTGCATGAGGCCTATCCAGGATGGACCCGGGTTTGATTCCTGGCATCCTTTATGGTCCTCCAATCCTGCCAGGGCAGATTTCTGAATGCAGAGCCAGGAGTAACCCAAGCACCACTGGGTATGACCCCAAAAAACCACCTCCCCACAAAATAAGAAACTAGAATTTCAACTACAGTTGAAAAGAATTAAAAGAAAAACTGAAGTGACTGATGAGTCATAAAAACAACATATGAAGTTTAGACCAAACAAGGAAAAATAAAAAACTAAGACATATGAAAACTCGGTCCCAATTAGAGGGGCCAGAGATAATGAATCCCAGAGGCTGTGAGGAGGCATAAGAACACTAGATAGAAAGGATGCTGGGGTCAGAGAAAGAACATTAAAATGTGTATATTACACATTTTAAGTGAGTAATCTAGTTGGCTTAGGCTTTAGAGTATTAAGCTGTTAGTTATTGAATTGTTCATTAAAAAATGAAAGTGTTATAACCACTAGCTAAGGCTAAATCAAACAACATCATAGGCTATACTCATCTCTGTAAGAATTTGAAGTGAGAAATTAGATCATATTAAAAATAATAAACATTGAGTACCAATGATAAACATTAAGTCCTTACAAAATGACACTGATAGATTCTTGGAAGTTGTAACATTAACTAAAACAATGTGAAACATAACCAAGTCCTTAAAAATATGTTATTTTATTCATCCAAAGGAAATCTTTTTGAATCAATGTGGTAAAAGAAAATGATGTAGAACAAAATGACATTATTTAATGATTGGTTGGAACTATTAGGTAAAGTAAAAGATGCAAAAATGGTTCTATATAATTATCATTCTTTTAAAAATTGAATCACTGTTTAAGATACAAAGTTAAAGAGTTGTTAATGGTTCACTTTCAGTCATATAATTTTCCAAAATCCAACCTTTCAACAAGTATACATTTCCTTCCACCAATTTCCTCAGCTTCCCTACAGTTCCTCCACTGCCCCTAGCTGTTAACTACAGCAGATACTTTTCCTCTCATTCTAAATCCTTTAGTTTTCCCTTTTAAGCATTATGGTTTGCAATATTGTTACTGAAAAGTTATCATGCATATCACTTTAACAACTTTCAGCACCCAATTCTTATTCATAGTGATCATTTCCAATAATTATTGTCAGTGGTCCCTTTTCTGTTCTAAATGCACTCTGCTCCCTTATATGGACTTCAGATATCACTCTCATACTTTTATCCACACGTCTTCCTGGGCCAAGTTATTTGGCTATTTCCAAATTCTGGCTATTGTGAGTAATGCTATAATGAATACAGGAGTGAATATACTTTTTCTGCATTGTTTTTAGATGTCTAGGGTATATTTCCAAGAACAACATTGTTAGGTAAATGGAACCTCAATTTCTATTTGCAAACATTTTCTTCTGCAAAATGGACCAACTGCTATAAAGAATTTAAAATAGAAATATCATGAAATACAATTTATTATATTTTAATAAATGTTTACATTTCCTTTTCTTGCCATGCTATTTCTACCATTTTAAACTAAATTTCCTCTTTGGGGCCAGAGTTATATCACAGTTATAGGGCATTTGCTTGCAAGCAGTCGACCCAGGATGGACCTGGGATCAACCCAAGTCCGATCCTTGGCCTCCCATATGGTCTGCCGACTTTACAAGGGGTGATTTCTGAGCGCAAAGCCAGGAGTAAGCCCTGAGTGCTGCTGGTTATGGCTCAAAAACAAACAAAAAAGTTAGTTTCAATTCAAATTGACATTAGCAGTACTTTCACAAATTTAAACTCAAACTGAGAAAGCAGAAATCAATTAAATTTTACTAAATATATTCTTAAGTATATGCATTCTATCTACTAAATTAAGGAAGAAAAACAGGGAAACTAAATAATTGAAACATTTATTGAGCATATCAATCAAAATGTTAATCCTTTTAAAATGAGAGGATGGATTATCAATGCTTCTAGATTTTCTAAATTTCAATTCTGGATTAATCATTCAACAATATAAGCTAAAAGTTCTGTTTTTTTTGGGGGGGGGTCACACCCCGCAGTGCTCAGGGGTTACTCCTGCCTGGCTCTATGCTCAGAAATCGCTCGTGGCAGGCTCAGAAGACCATATGGGATGCCAGGATTAGAACCATAGTCCTTATGAATGCAAGACAAACGCCCTACGTCCATGCTATCTATCTGGCCCCTAAAAGTTCTTTTTAAAAATGTTCATTTGGAAACTAAAAATCTGCCCAAGAACAAAATGCCTGTATAGACAGCTCACTTGAAAGTTCTATTAAACTATCAAAAATTTATGAACTCTCCTCTTAACATTCTTCCCAAATAGTTAATAGGACTCCTTCTTAACAGCTATTATAAAGCCAATATTACACTAACACCCAAAGCAGATATAGTACAAAAAATTTTTTCCCATCAATTTTCATGATGAACATATGCAAAAATCCTCTACAAAATTTTAGTGATTTGGCAAAATGCCACAAATCATTATACAGATTCAATGCAGTTCCTATAAAGATACCTAAGACAGTTTTTAAAGAAATATATATCCAGCACTCCTGAAATTTATATGTAACAATAAACAATAAACTCACTAAATAGCTAAAGCAGTCCTAGAGAAGAGGAGAGGCATTGCTTTACCCAACTTCAAACTGTACTGCAAGGAAGTAGTAATTATAAACATGTGGTACTGGAATGTGAACACTCTCAAATTAATGTAATAGAATTGAAAATCCAGATTCTTATCTTCAAATACAGACAGCTAGTCTTCAATAATGAAGCAAAAATTATAAAGAGGAGCAAGAAAAGCCTCTTCAGTAACAGTTGATGGAAAAACTGGTTAGCTAAATGCAAAACTAAAAACAACCACCTCAGATCAGTTTCTACTGCTGTGTAATGGAAACGGAAGCCTCATGTTTTAAGACCAGGACATGGAAAGACGCGGGTCTGAAAGTAAATGCTGATACAGGAAATAATCCATACACAGTGTGGAGGTGAAACAGGTTCAGAAATTCCAACATGCAAGCCTTCTGCTCCAAAAAAGCAGATAGCTCAATGAAAGAAAGTCAGAAACTCAAGAGAGTATTTACCCTGAGACCCACGATTTTTATTAAGAAGTAGACTACACCCTGGAGTGGATAATAGGGAGGTATCTTGGAAGGAGAATAGGGAGGGTGTCCTGTTTAATCCAACATCTCTCCCCCTAATTGACTTTACAAAAGAAATGCAGAAATCTGAGGTAAAACAAAACAAACAACATTCTATGAAAAGGGCAGATACCTCTAACTGAAAGATAAAGGGATTGGCAATATTTAGCATACATACAGCAAAAGTTGAAAAAAATAGAAAAAACTTTTGGCCAAAAACAGGGTGTCCCTACCCAAAAAGCATCCTGCCATAGAACAACTACAGGCTCAAAGCATACTAATTTGTCTAACCCCAAAGTCTTTCTTCAAAGCCAGGAAAGTTTCTCCTCCATCACAGTTCTCACTGTCAAGTACCAATAATTGAAGATCTTTGACATATTATGTCAAAGTTAGGATGACCTAAGGTATCTCCTGATTTCATCTCATGTTTACATGGTGAGGCAGAGAATACAGCCTTCAAGGGGCTGGAGCAGTAATGCAGCGGTAGGATGCTTGCCTTGCACGTGGCTGACCCAGGATGGACCTGGGTTCGATCCCTAGAGTTCCATATGGTTCACCAAGCCAGGAGTGACTTCTGAGTGCATGGCCAGGAATAACCCTTGAGTGTCACCGAGTATGGCCTAAACAAACAAACAAAAAAAAGAATAGTCTTCAAAACAAGTCATTGTTGATTTCTCATGCCATAGTCAGGCATGAGAGCCTACCCTGGGACAAGTATGTGTCAAGGCAATTCCAGGGTCCATCCTAGTGGAAGCGAGCAGCCAGGAACTGGGGGGGGCAGAGTGAGTGAAGTCTCAAGCAATTGCACCCAGGGGAAGTGGGTCCATTCCACACTCTCTAAAGATCTGCAGTGGAGGAGGGTCTGGTTAATAATCTTACAGATCTGCCTTCTGATTCAGCTTCTGACTGGGCCATTTTAATATCATTTTTTGAATGTGTTTCGCCTTTTAAGCCATTATCATCAGGTGAAGAAATTAGTCTTTTCTGGCCTATTGCCACTGGAGGGAGGCGGAATACAAACCACAGGTATTTTTTGGCTTGGCCACGTGTAATAACTGGATATGCCTTTCTATTTTTTGGCTTTATAGGCCTTTTAGAAACAATAGAAAATGCTTCTAAAACTTTTAGTATAAAGTTATCATTTTTAGCATCTCATGAAACATACGAACTAAAAACAAAACAAAACGACAGGGGCAGGAGCAGTGGTGCAAGTGGTAAGACATCTGCCTTGCCTGCGCTAGTCTAGGATGAACTATGGTTTGATTCCCCCGAGTTCCATATGGTGCCCCAAGCCAGGAGCAAATTCTGAGGAGGGAGAGGGAGAGGGAGAGGGAGACCATCTTACAATAAAGAGACTGGCACTCATCACAAAAAACAAAACCAAACAATATTGGTGTGAATGCTGCAAAAAATTGACCTTCACTTACTGCTGGTAGTAAAGTAAACTGGTTCAGTCTTTTTTCTTCCACTTGAGACCTTATTTAAACACCATAATTTACAAAATTGTTCATAATAGTTTCACGTACTAGATATTCCAACACCAATCCTATTATCAGTATGATCTTCCCATCACCAATGTTCTGTTATGCACCACTCTCCCCCCCACCCCCAGCCATTAAGCTATCACAAAATCATTTATTTTACATTTTCTTACAACACATACCTCATAAGGATGTTGCTAAAGTCAAAATCCTGGCTATTCTTTTTGCTCATTATATAGAGTGAAACTTCTTAAATAGAGAAATATATATCTCAAATATAATTCTCAACTAGAGAAATATTTGTTTCTGTTTGAAAATATAGTCATAAAGTATGTGGCTGGATCTGGAAAATATCATGCAGTTTAAACATAATATATCTCTCATATTAGGATATAAAGAAACATAATAAAGAATAAATACCTAAAGTCAGGGAAGGATACAATATGACAGTGGTGGAGGGAAGTGGTCACTCTCTAGAGGAAAGCTGAAAGGAAGTAAGTGCTTGCCACAGAGGTAAGCTATAAGGGATGGTAACTGAGAACACTGGTGGAGGGAAGTAGACACTGGTGTTGGAACACTGTATGCCTAAAACTCAATTGTGAATAACTTGTTAACTTTATAATTCATGGTGATTCAATAAAATAAATGGAAATAATCCTAAGGAAACAAGACCAACAGATATTAGAAAAATTTAACACCAAAATCAAGTTGGATCCGAGCAGGGCATGCAAAGATAGTAAAAAAAAAAAAAAATGAAGATGGATGTAATATATCACATAAATAAAAAGGAGATAAAAAACCCTCAGCAAAACAGGGATAGGCCTATCCTCAAGACAGTAATGGTCATCTATAATAAACTCACCATCAATATCTCATTCTTAATGGTAAAAAATTAAAGCATTTCTTCTGAGATGGTTCAGGTATGTCATGACAAAGATGTCCATGTTTTTATACTTCTAGTAATATGCTATTAAGAGGGCCAGAGAGATAAAACCATGGGCAAGGATTCTATCCCTGGTATTTTTACTCTTGCCTGGCACATGGCTAACACAGGTTAGATTCCCAGCATTCCATTTTGTCCCCCGAGCATTGCCATGAGTGATTCTTGAATACCGAGCCAGAAGTAACCCCTAAGCACCGTCAGGTATAGTACAAAAATTCTCTCTCTCTATAGTATTAGAAGGCAAGATAAAGACATCAATGGGATCTGAATTGGAAAAGAAAAAGTCAAACTATTACTATTTACAGCATGCATAATAATATACACAAAAGAACCTAAAGAGTCCACTAAAAGGATGCTAGAATCAATCAATACAGTAGCCAGCTACAAAGTCGACACATAAGACTCTGTTACATTCCTGTAAGCCAATAATTAATTGAAATTCAAATGACTTCCGAACATTCAATAAAAAGTTTGTATGGGGCAGACTGCTGCAGAAGCTGGATTCCCTGCTTGGGACATCAGGCGGGGAAAAGACACGAATCTAAGCCTGCGCAGAGGGGCCCAACTGTGAGTGTGAACTGTAAATATCTGTCTACTGTCCTCTTGTGTGAAACTCTTGGGAGTGGGGCAAAAGAGGCTCCATCAGAGCACGGCCGCTCCGCTTCGCTACGTGGCCATGCGCTCCTTCTAAGAAAAGAACACCATTGCAACAATAAGAAAAAATCACAATAAGAACTGTGCTATATCAGAGAAGCAAGCATTTCTCTCTGGACTGTCTTCTCTGTTGCATGCTCGGGCCTAAGATTTGACCCAGTGTGAGGCTTCATCCACGGAGGACTCCCCTCCCTTAGAGGCAAGTCAGCCCATCCAGAAAGGGAGGAGCCAGAGGAGTGTGCTGCCTACATCATATAGACAATGAATACCACCACAACACGTAGAAAAACCCACAATACAAGTGTGAAATTGGGGAAACAACGCAGGCCAGCATCAGACATAGAGAATGAAGATGACAATTCTGAGGACCAGATAATGACTGAACAACTAATCAACCTCTCAGATAAGGACTTTAGACTAGCAATATGGAAGGTGCTCAACAGACTCCAAGAAACCATGGATCGAGTTGAACAGAACACTAATAAGAACCAAGAAAATATGAAGGCAGAAATGACAAAACTCCAAACTGAAATAACATGTCAACTAACAGGACTGAAAAAGTCAGTAAACGAAGTGAATGACAAAATGGATAAGCTCTGGGACAGGGTATCAGAAGCTGAGAATAGACTTGGTGCTGTGGAAGATGAGATACATAACAATTCCATACAGCAGGAGAGATTGGACAAAAAACTTAAAGCAAATGAGCAGACAACGGAAAAATTAGTCAAAGAATGGGAACAGATGAAAATAGAAGTCTATGATAAGATCAACAGAAACAACTTAAGAATCATTGGCGTCCCAGAGACCCAGGAAGAAAATTCCCAGGAAGAATCAATGGTCAAGAACATCATTAAAGAGAAACTTCCAGAGCTAAAGAATATAGGTGATCAAATCCTGCATGCTCGAAGAGTACCAACCAAAAGAGACCCCAGAAAAACCACCCCAAGACACATCCTAGTCACAATGACAAATCCCACAGATAGAGACAGAATTCTGAAAACAGCAAGATCAAAAGGGGAAATTACATTCAAGCAAGCATCCTTGAGATTTACAGCAGACCTGTCACCAGAAACACTCAATGCCAGAAAGCAGTGGTGGGATATTGTGACAAGACTGAATGAAATGAATGCTTCACCCAGAATACTATACCCAGCAAAACTCACTTTCCGGTTTGACGGAAGAATACATGGTTTCACTGACAAAAAGCAGCTCAGAAACTTTACAGACACAAAACCAGTCTTAAGAGAAAAACTGAAAGACCTAATTTAAGACAAGACTAACCAAAAGACACCAAATTTCGATATAAAGATGGCATTAAATCCCAGGACAATTCTTTCTCTCAACGTCAATGGACTAAATGCACCAGTCAAGAGACACAGAGTGGCTAAATGGATCAAAAAACTCAATCCAACCTTCTGCTGCCTACAAGAAACACACCTGAATAGTCAGAACAAACATAGACTCAAAATAAAAGGCTGGAGAAAAATCATCCAAGCAAACAACACCCATAAAAAAGCTGGAGTGGCCATACTAATATCAGATAATGCAAACTTTATACTCAGGAAGGTTGTAAGGGACAAAGATGGACATTTTATATTAATCAAGGGGTATATAGAGCAGGAAGAATTCACTCTCCTAAACATATATGCACCAAATGAGGGGCCAGCAAAATATTTAATACAACTGTTGACAAATCTGAAAAATAACATCAATAACAACACAATAATTGTGGGGGACCTTAACACGGCTTTGTCAACACTGGATAGGTCAACCAGACTGAAACCCAACAAGAATATACTAGACCTGAGGAGAGAAATGGAAGAAAGAGGCCTAGTGGATATATATAGGACACTCCACCCCCAGAAACCTGGATACACATTCTTCTCCAATGTACATGGGACATTCTCCAGGATAGACTACATGCTGGCACATAAAACATATCTCCATAATATCAAGAGGATAGAAATTTTGCAGACTACCTTTGCTGACCACAAGGCTCTGAAATTATTTGTGAATTCCAAAGGGACTCAGAAGAAAAACATTAACACCTGGAAGTTAAACAGCCTCATACTCAATAACCAGTGGGTCCGAGATGAAATCAAGGAGGAAATCAAAAGGTTCCTGGAAACAAATGACAATAAAGACACAAACTATCAGAACTTATGGGACACAGCAAAAGCAGTACTGAGAGGAAAATTTATAGCTTTGCAAGCACACATCAGGAAGGAAGAAGGAGCTTACCTGAGTAGCTTAATGACACAGCTAATAGAACTAGAAAGTGCTCAACAAAAGGACCCAAAAATAGGAAGACAGAAGGAAATAACAAAGCTGAGAGCAGAAATCAATGAAGTGGAAACCCAAAAAACAATCCGAAAGATCAACGAAAGCAGAAGTTGGTTCTTTGAAAAAATAAACAAGATTGATAGACCACTGGCAAACCTAACAAAGAAAGAGAGAGAGAGAAACTTGATAACTCGTATTAGGAATGAAAAAGGAGAGATCACTACTGATATGACAGAGATTCAAAGGGTAATCAGAAACTACTTTGAGAAACTCTACGCCACTAAAAATGAGAACCTGGAAGAAATGGATAAATTCTTGGACTCTTATAATCTTCCACGGTTGAAGGAAGAGGATGTAGCATATCTAAACACCCCCATCACCATTGATGAAATCAAAACGGTAATCAAAGGTCTGCCGAAAAACAAAAGCCCAGGCCCAGATGGATTCACTAATGAATTCTTTCAAACTTTCCACGAGGAACTACTACCAATCCTGGCAAGACTCTTTCATGAAATTGAACAAACGGAAACACTTCCAAATAGCTTTTATGAAGCCAACATCACCTTGATACCTAAACCAGACAGAGATGCTACAAAAAAAGAAAATTACAGACCAATATCGCTGATGAATGCCGATGCAAAGATCTTCAACAAAATCCTGGCAAATAGGATTCAATGCCTCATTAAGAAGATCATCCACTACGATCAAGTAGGTTTCATCCCAAGAATGCAAGGCTGGTTTAACATCCGTAAATCCATCAACATCATACACAACATCAATAACAAGAAAAATAAAAACCACATGATCATATCAATAGATGCAGAGAAAGCATTTGATAAGGTCCAACACCCATTCTTGATCAAAACTCTCAGCAAGATGGGAATGGAAGGAACCTTTCTCAATCTAGTTGAAGCCATCTACCACAAGCCAATGGCAAATATTATCCTCAACGGAGAAAAACTAAAAGCCTTCCCTCTAAATTCTGGTACAAGACAAGGCTGTCCTCTCTCACCACTCCTATTCAACATAGCACTGGAAGTACTTGCTATAGCGATTAGGCAAGAAAAAGATATCAAGGGAATTCAGATAGGAAAGGAAGAAGTCAAGCTCTCACTGTTTGCAGATGACATGATACTCTACTTAGAAAACCCTAAAGACTCCACCAAAAAGCTTCTAGAAACAATAGACTCATATAGCAAGGTGGCAGGCTACAAAATTAACACACAAAAATCAATGGCCTTTCTATACACCAATAGCAATAAGGAAGAAATGGACATTAAGAAAACAATCCCATTCACAATAGTGCCACACAAACTCAAATATCTTGGAATCAACTTGACTAAAAATGTGAAGGACCTATACAAAGAAAACTATAAAACTCTGCTCCAAGAAAAAGAGAGGACACGCGGAAATGGAAACGCATACCCTGCTCGTGGATTGGCAGGATTAACATCATCAAAATGGCAATACTCCCCAAGGCATTATACAGATTTAATGCTATCCCTCTAAAGATACCCATGACATTCTTCAAAGAAGTGGATCAGGCACTTTTGAAATTCATTTGGAACAATAAACACCCTCGAATAGCTAAAGCAATCATTGGGAAAAAGAATATGGGAGGAATTACTTTCCCCAACTTTAAACTGTACTACAAAGCAATAGTTATCAAAACAGCATGGTATTGGAATAAGGACAGGCCCTCAGACCAGTGGAATAGACTTGAATACTCAGAAAATGTTCCCCAGACATACAACCACCTAATTTTCGATAAAGGAGCAGGAAACCCTAAATGGAGCAGGGAAAGCCTCTTCAACAAGTGGTGTTGGCACAATTGGATAGCCGCTTGCAAAAAATTGAACGTAGACCCCCAGCTATCATCATGCACGAAGGTAAAATCCAAATGGATTAAAGACCTCGATATCAGCCCCCAAACCATAAGATATATAGAACAGCACATAGGCAAGACACTCCAGGACATTACAGGCATCTTCAAGGAGGAAACTGCACTCTCCAAGCAAGTGAAAGCAGAGATTAACAGATGGGAATATATTAAGCTGAGAAGTTTCTGCACCTCAAAGGAAATAGTGCCCAGGATACAAGAGCCACCCACTGAGTGGGAGAAACTATTCACCCAATACCCATCAGATAAGGGGGTAATCTCCAAAATATACAAGGCACTGACAGAACTTTACAAGAAAAAAACATCTAATCCCATCAAAAAATGGGGAGAAGAAATGAACAGACACTTTGACAAAGAAGAAATACAAATGGCCAAAAGACACATGAAAAAGTGCTCCACATCACTAATCATCAGGGAGATGCAAATCAAAACAACGATGAGATACCACCTCACACCACAGAGAATGGCACACATCTCAAAGAATGAAAACAAACAGTGTTGGCGGGGATGTGGAGAGAAAGGAACTCTTATCCACTGCTGGTGGGAATGCCATCTAGTTCAACCTTTATGGAAAGCGATATGGAGATTCCTTCAAAAACTGGAAATCGAGCTCCCATATGATCCAGCTATACCACTCCTAGGAATATACCCTAGGAACACAAAAATACAGTACAAAAACCCCTTCCTTACACCTATATTCATTGCAGCACTATTTACCATAGCAAGACTCTGGAAACAACCAAGATGCCCTTCAACAGACGAATGGCTAAAGAAACTGTGGTACATATACACAATGGAATATTATGCAGCTGTCAGGAGAGATGAAGTCATGAAATTTTCCTATACATGGATGTATACGGAATCTATTATGCTGAGTGAAATAAGTCAGAGAGAGAGAAAAACGCAGAATGGTCTCACTCATCTATGGGTTTTAAGAGAAATGAAAGACATCCTTGCAATAATAATTTCCAGACACAAAAGTGAAAAGAGCTGGATGTTCCAGCTCACCATAGGAAGCTCACCACAAAGAGTGATGAGTTTAGTTAGACAAATAACTACATTTTGAACTTTCCTTATAATGAGAATGTATGAGGGAAATGGAGAGCCTGTTTAGAGTACAGGCGGGGGTTGGGTGGGTAGGAGGGAGACTTGGACATTGGTGATGGGAATGTTGCACTGGTGATGGGTGGTGTTCTTTACATGACTGAAACCCAAAAACAATCATGTATGTAATCAAGGTGTTTAAATAAAAAAAAAAAAAGTTTGTATGGAATCATAAATTATCCTGAATGGCCAAAATCATACTAAGAAATAAGAAACTGGAGGTATCTCATTATCTAACTTGAAGCAATGCAATTGAGCTAGTGACAAAACAGCATGGTACTGGAATAAGAACAGACTCTCTAACTAATAGATTAGACTCAAGTACACAAAGATAAATCCCCAGATCTATGGTCAACTAATTTCTAACAAGGGAGTTGTGTACACAAAGTGAAGAAAAACAGTCTTTTTAAGATATTGTAAAAAATAATGAAGTTGAATTCACATTTCACACCTTACACAAAGTCTAGTCAAAGTGGACCAAAGTACTTGAAATCAGATTATAAATCGTAAAATTAAGAAAAATATCAGGATAGCGTCCTAAAAAATGAACCTCAAAAATCAATTATATGAGGGTTTTGGTCAGCAGGAAGGGGAAGGAGAAGGAGGTTCTGCTGGGGACCATGGCAGCTCTGATTGCTGTTTGCAGCGGTCTCTGCAGACACGGTAGAAGCATTTCATGGAAGCATTTCATAAAGGCTGCCGTGGGTCTTGCTGCTCCCAGCACTCACCAGGTGTTAAGAAGTTGTTCACAGTACCAGCAGGTAACTGAAACAACAGACCTGCCCATTTCAATGGAAAATCCTTACAAGGAGCCTCTGAACAAATGTATCTTGTGTGGGAAACGTGTTGATTACAAGAATGTACAGCGTTTGTCACAGTTTATTTCTCCATTTGCTGGATGCATTTATGGAAGGCACATAACAGGTCATTGTGGGAAGAAACAAAAAGAAATCACAAAAGCTATTAAAAGAGCTAAAATCATGGGTTTTATGCCAGTTACATACAAGGACCCTGCATACTTCAAAGATCCCAAAGTTTGTAATATTAAATATCAGGAGTAAACTGTTATCAATAAACATTTTATAAGTTATGTTAATATTGACTGAAATTCTAATATCTAATAAAGTAATAAGCTGTGAAAAAAATCAATTATATGATTCCAATAGCAAAGCTACCAAAAACCAAACAAATGGGATTATATTACTTAAAAAAATTTCTTCATGGCATGGGGCCAGAGCAATAGCAGTGTAGGGCATCTGCATTACACGTGTCTGACCTGGATGGACCTGGGTTCGATTCCTGACATCCATATGGTCTCCTAAGCCTGCCAGGAGCGATTTCTGAGTATGGAGCCAGGAGTAATCCCTGAGCGCTGCTGCGTGTGGCCCAAAAACCAAAACCAAAAAATAAAAAAAAATTTCTTCATGGCAAAAGTGCAGATGTAAAAAAACTATAAGGTACCCTCTATGGAATGAGAAAATATTTGCACTCAGCACATTAGATAACAGGTTAATATACAATGCATTCATGAAGGTGAATTAACAAATCCTCTCCCCAAAACTATGAAAAACTGGGGGAAAAAACTCATCAGAAAAAGACAGGTGACCAATACACACATGAAAAAGTGGTCATCATCTATTATCAGGGAAGTTAAAAACAAGATGACATTAACATATAATCCACATGCGAAAACAGAACATATCTACAAAACCCTGGAAAACGTATCTATATTGAATCTCACTGCTGGTGGGAAAATTGTTTGGTTCAATCCAAATGGAAAACAATAATAAAGATTTCTCAGAAATGTAAGAATAGACTGCCCAGCAATTTGACATCTGAGCATCTACTCCCAGTACACATAAATGTTCATTCTAAAGGACATACACACACCAGTTTTCTTTTTTATTTTCACATTAACACTTTTATTACAGCACTAGGATATGAAATCACTATTATGCAGGTGCAAGTTGACCGATGTCATACAATTAATTGCAGTTTGGATGGAACTGGAAGATATATTAAGTGAAGTTAGATGATGAAAGACAAGTATCTGATAATCTCACTATCCGTGGTATAAAGAGAAGAGGAAAAGAGAGTCCAAGATATCAAGAGATAACTAGAAGAAATAATCCCTAGATTAAAGACATGAGGACAGGAAAGGAAAGAGTGAGGGACCAAGAAGAGACAAAGAGGTGGTAAGAGAGGCAGGCAGGTGCCTCAAACACATTGGCAAAAAGGAAATGTGGTTTATCTACATCTTTAGCTACAGCACTAACAACACTGAAATCCAAACTACAGAGAGATAATGCAGTGGTTAAGGCACTTGTCTTGTATGCTACCAGCCAGGGTTCAATCCCCAAAATCCCCCAAGCCTGCTAAGATTCCTGAGTGCAAAGTCTTGAACACAAAGTCAGGAGTAAGCCCTGAGAATTTGGGGGCATGTCACAAAAACAAGACAAACAAACAAAAATCCTACAACCAAACAAAAATTTTCCTGTCATAAAAGCAGGCTGAATGGTGAGAGAAAAATTGAGAATAATCGTGGAGAAACATTGACAATGGTCATGAAACTAGTGTTGGAACACTCACTGTATGCCTGAAACTCAACTATGATCAACTTTGTAAAGCATAGGGCCTTAATAAAGATTAAAATGGGGGCGGGAGAGATAGCATGGAGGTAGGGTGAGTATGTCTTGCATGCAAAAGAACAGTGGTTTGAATCCCGGCATCCCATATGGTCCCCCAAGCCTGCCAAGGAGTGATTTGTGAGCATAGAGCCAGGAGTAACCCCTGAGCGCTGCTGGGTGTGACACCTCCCCCTAAAACAAGACAAAAAAAAAAAAAAGATTAAAATATTTTTGCATTAATTTAGTAGAAGTCAAAACTTTTATAAGGTAATAAAAAGAGCAAAAGATAGAAAAATAATAAGATAGAATAAAAAAAGAGCACAAACAATGAATGGTGTTAGGCTCATATTGAACCACCTGAAGCCCAGTGTTAAAAAGAAGAAACAGGGCTGGGGCTTTCATGAAAGCTCAAAGGACAGAGCAGAGAGAAGCACCAAGAGTTCATCCCTGGCACTTCCCTCCTTCTCTAAGTATTGCCAAGAATGCTTTAGAAATAAGCCTGGAATAGCCACTGAGCACTGCCAGGTGCAACCGCCAAAAACCCCCAACCCCCCAAAAAACAAAGCTGAAAACCACAAAAAAATTATAAGAGCTTTAATTTCTAGGTGTAAGGGCTGGAGTAATAGCACAGAGATAGGGCATTCATTTGCTTTGCAGGTGGATAACCTGGGATAGACCCAGATTCAATTCCTGGCATCCCATATGGTTCCCCCAAGCTTGCCAGGAGTAACTCCTGAGCACAACTGGGTATGACCCAAAATCCAAAAAAAAAAGCTAGGTTTATACTATTTTTTTCCCCCTTCTTTCAGATCATAGCTAGTGATACCCAGAACTTACTCCTGGTTCTATATACTCTGGATCATTCATGCTGGGCCTGGGGGAATATATGGACGTCAAGCCTGGGTCAACTGCATACAAGCCTGTTATACAATCACTCTGGCCCCAGATTTATACTATTTCCTGCCCTGCCCAAGCATATGTCACTCTGATCTACTCTACACCTCAATAAAGTTCAAAAACAATATTTTCCCAAACTAACTTTCACATAGATTTTTTTTTTTACCAAAACCCTTGAAAGTATTTTGTTTTGTTGAATTTTCTTGTAAAAGAAGCCAAAATCCAATCAGATTATGTGCTAAGAAGGAGAAAATATCAGTATTTACTGATGTTAATTAAAGCAAGAATTATTTATAATCACTGATTATGTACACAAAAGAAATCTCTTGCAAAATTTATAAACAAGGGGCCAAAGCAAAAGCACAACGGGTAGTGCGTTTGCCTTAAACACAGTCAACTGGCTTTGATCCCAGCATTCCATATCATCCCCCAGGCCTGCCATGAACAATTTCTGAGCAAGAGCCAGGAGTAATTTTTTGGGGTCATGCAACCGGGCATGACTCAAAAACCAAAAAGAAAAAGATTTTTAAACAAAAAGATTGTGCCAAATGTAACTAAATACATACACTTCTTCTTGTAGAAGTCCTTGTTACTCTATCAACTTTACGAGGAGACTTTTTCTCATGGTTATTTGTAGAACTGAAGTTGTCAGTGCCTGATCAGAAAGACACAACAATATTAGTAATTATAAAAATACAATAATCTTTTGGATACTTACCTATGTGTTTTAATGATCACATATAACATAAGAATTAAGATTTCGAGGGGCCAGAGAGATTGTCTAATGCAAGGGTCTCAAACTCGCGGCCCTCCATACAACATATTGTAGCCCTGCCCTAGCGGAGTCTTTTTTTGTTTTGTTTTGTTTTGTTTTGTTTTGTTTTACTTGTTTGGGTCACACCCCCCCAATGTTCAAGGCTTACTACTGACTTTGCATTCAAGAATCACCCCGACTTTGCCTCCTAAGGCCCCCAGGTAAATTGAGTTTGAGACCCCTGGTCTAATGGATAAAGTCCTTGCCTTACACAAGGCTGATCAGGGTTTGATCCAAGGCACCACATATGGTGCTGAGCACTGTTAGGAATGATCTCTAATCAGAGCCAGGAATACTCTCTGAGCACCATCAGGTGAAGCCCAAATGTCCTCCATTAAAAAAAGAAAAAAGTTTCGAGATTTAAAAATGAATTTAGTAGGGGCTGGAGAGATAGCACTATGGTAAGCCATTTGCCTTCCATGCAGCCAACCAGGGACAGAGCCAGTTCTTAGGACATCCCATATGGTCCCCCAAGCTTGCCAGGAGCGATTTCTAAGCACAGTCAGGTGTAGCCCCTAAGCATCACTGGGTGTGGCCCAAAAACCAATTAATTAATAAATAAACAAATAAACTTTAAAAATAATTTTAGTAAATATCCAAAATCTCCCACCCTTTCCATAAAGATTGCATATATAATGTATAATAAAAAAATTCAGTACAATAAATACTAACAAACTTAATCATATCCATTTATTTTGACCTATATTTCTTAAAATAGAACTGCAATAAATGAAATGAATAAATGTAAAAATACGGAATTTTACAAGTTAGAAAGATAGTACAGCACACAGGGTGCTTGCAATACACATGGTCAATACATGGCCAACCTGGGTTTGAACCCTTGCATACCAAAGATCCCCAAGCCCCATCTGGTATGATGCCTGAACACAGAGCTAGGAGTAAGTTCTGAGTTCCTTGGAATGTGGAATCTTCCCTCCCAAAACAAAAACACTAACTTTAATTTGGTTACTTTGAATGATATAAACAAATGGCAGCACATTTTTCAAAGCCCAAAATTTGGAACAAAATAAATTATACTCAACTTTTTGCTCTAGCTTAATAATACATGACTAAAATTCCATAATGAGTGTGATTTATGTTTCAAAGCCAATTAAAACCATTAAAAGATTTTAACCAGGAAGAAAATGAATAATGGTTCTCATCTGCTTTTCCCATAACAACTGCCAGTCAAGATCTTGTTTTTTATGAAAACTGAGTTATTTTGTCATGTTCAGAAAAGATGTTTTGGAAAGGACATGTGCCCCCAAAAATTCTGCTCTCAATAAACTATTTTGCATATTAAAGATTAACCCTTGCATACCATTTTGTTTGTGCAAATTTTTTTAAAAGGATCTTACTTAAAATTTTGCCCAAGTACCTTACAGAGATTAAGAATTGAGAAGGCAAATCCACTACTTTCAGTGATTTAAAAAACAGAGCTATGTGAACTGGAGAGAGTAGAACAGGTAAGGCACTTGACTTGCATGTCCAACTTGGGTTTCTGTGACCCCTGGCTCTCTAAAGTCAGGAGTAATCCCAATAACCAAATAAAATAAAATAAAATAAAATAATATAGGAAACAATTAAGGAAATTTAAGGTAGAGATAATATAAAGTGTGGGACTTGGAACAGGTAAAAATGCCTTTGTAATTACATGTTTTTTTAACCTAACCAAACATGTTATAACCTAAAAAGCCAAAAAATTTCAATTCTATGTATTTGCATATGATTAAAAGATAAGGGAAAGTTGCTACCTGAAAGAGTCTCTGCAACTGAAGATTTAAGAGGACTCAGAACTGCAAGTGCTACCTGAAGAGGTTCTATGTTTTCCTGAATAAATGGAGAAAAAAAAGGTAGAAATTATACAGCCTTAAATTCTGTAGTTAAGTAATGTAACCAAATGAAATGACAAGGACTAATTGTTGTTCAAGTTGTAATCAGCATAAAAATAGGAAACCAATAAAAGAAAAAATTAAGGGAAAAAAAGTCCAGGGCCAGGGAGATGGCTCAAAGAGCTGAAGTACAAGCTTTTACTAATAAATTCTAGAAAACACTTATGGACAATATAATACTGATTATGTATTCTTCCAAATTGGAAAGATGGGAGTAACTCCCAACTCATTAATATATGTATTAGTTGATAATATGATAAGACATTATAAGAAAACTACAGACCACTATCTTTATGGATATAATATAAATATTATTATAACCATATAAAATTTACTTTGGTTGATTTTTTGCATGAAGTAGTCATAACTCACTACATTGACAGACTTAGGAAAAATCAATAAGATTTCATCTTTTCTCATATCTGAGTAGAATTTTATCGTGTAAATTTAACACTTGTTTATCCATTAATCCACCATTGCATTTAGAAAAGATGTTTCTGTGATGTGACAATTGTACCAAGTGTTGTAACGATATGCCAGAAACTTCTCACTTATTACATGGATAGGTTTGTTATTCTTGAGGTTGACCTGGGCTCAATCCTCTGAGCCCCACCAGGAGTGATCTGAATGTGCTAACCAAAAGTTCTGAGCACAACTGGTTGATGTTTTTTTCCCACAAGAAGAAAAAAATACTGGCAAAAATATAGCAACAAGTTTATACTTATGGTATTTCAATTCTACGATTTTCCTTCACATTTTAACAACTTTAAAAATCTGTGTTCATTTTACAATTTGCGGAATTTATCTAGGTTGAACTTTGTCTAAGTGAAAGATGAAGTGGTGACAAATCTTACAAACAATAAAAGCATTTAGATTCCATCAAGTATGCTAGTTACAATAGCATTTGATTCTATGCTATGTACAAAATAATGAACTATTACTTTTAATAAGCTAAAACTGGTAATAAACGGCAGTTAAAAATGTTTAAATTGTGGCTGGAGCAACCGTATAGTGGGTAGGACATCTGCCTTGCATGTAACCTGCCTGGGTTTCATCCCTCATTTCACTTATGGTCCCCAGAGCCTAGTCAGAAGTGATTTTTGAGAGCAGAGTCAGAAGTAAGTCCTGACCATCACAAGATGTGGCCAAAAACAAATAAAAAATGTTTTAGTTTATACATTGCCCATGTCCATCATTTAACTCACTCCATAATTTCAAAGTATGCAAAATAGTAATGGTCTGATGAAAATGACAAGATTGGTCCACATTTTCCACTTACGAGATTCTCCCCCTTCTCATCAAAGTTCGGCTGTGGCAAGTGCTCAGGAACTGGACACGGTTCAAGGAGAGGACTGATATTACCCAAATTCTTTTTACACACAGGGGTTCCTCCTTTGCACAATGGAGAATTTGCTGGTAAAGATTCGTCAAACACTTCAGGAGTTAAATCCTCTCCAAAAGTGACTTTCTTCCTCTTTCTTGTGCTTAGAAAGGCCAGTTCTTTACAATGATCTTGCATAAATAAACAATGGGAACATAATTTAAAAATAAGTTCTATTTCTTATCCAAAAAACATACACTTTGAACAAATTTGAATATTACCTAGGAAAGTATGGAAAAAGTTAAAAATGAGAAACATGAACACTACTTCTAATTAAAATGTTTTGCAGTAACTTTCACATTAGTATCTTAAGTTTTACAAAACTGAAAACTGGAGCCGGAGTTAGAGAAGAGGGGAGGGTGTTCTTTGTGTTGCACACAGCCAACTCAGGTTTGATCTCCAGCATTCTATACAGTCCTGTTAGCCCACCAGGAGTAATTCCTGTATGCACAGCCAGAAATAACCCGAGCAAGGCCAAGTGTGCTACCCATCCTGCCCAAAGGAGTTTTACGACAATGATTACCAATGTCCTTTAAAAGTTACTCCATTAAGCAACAATGGAAGAATAAAATGGATAGTCTAATTCTGAAACTCTCCAGAGTTTTCATGCTTTCCTTTTAACTGTATTTAATCTCCAGGCAATTCCAGGAGTATTAGGCATAAAAAGAGCACTGAAAATACCACACACTAGATCAGATTTTTTAAAAAAACAATAAAATTATACCTGCTTTTTGTTCTTTGTAATCTTTTGTAAGATTTGAAATTAAATTTGGATGAGCTTCATTTTCACAGAGGTTGTCAGAGTGTTCCTATACAAAATAAACATTAGAAAATAATTTCACTTGCAAAACTATTATTAATCATTAAAAACAGCAAATTTGGTTTATTTTAGTTTTTGATTTGGGGGCTAAATTTAGCAGTGTTCAGAACTAACTTCTCATTCTGTCTTCAGAGGTCACTCCTGATAGGACTTGGGGAACCACAAATAGTACAGGGGATCAATTCCCAGTCAGGCACATGCAAGTCAAGTTTTCTCTCCGGCCCCAAGAATGGCAATAATGTTTTTATAAAGGTTATCTAATTTTTAGGTTTATCTACTTATATATACATTTATATGCTATCTATTTAGGTTACCTATTTTAGTATAAACTTCATATTTATATATTACAATATAAAATTATAATATAATTAAATATTCATTATAAATTTATGTTATTATAAATTTTATATTTTATCATAGGTTATCTATTCTTTCTTGGTTTTTTTTTGTGTCACACCAGGCAGCTCTCAGGGATTACTCCTGGCTCTACGCTCAGAAATCCGCTCCTAGCAGGCTTGGGGGACCATATGGGATGCTGGGATTCGAACCACCATCCTTCGACATGCAAGGCAAACGCCTTATCATGTTATCTCTCCGGCCAATATTCTTTCTTAATATAAATAGCCTAGAATGTAAGAACTATATTTAAAAAATTATAGTTGTTTTCTCTTTAAACATGTGTCATGTACCTCCTTTGTTTTAGTTTATTAATTGATCAATTTTAATTGAATCTCCATGAGTTACACTATTAAAAAGTTGTTCATGATTTAGTTTCAGAGCACATTTCCCCCAGTTTACCTCCAGTCCTCTGCTACCTTCCCTCTACAGTAAGCAGCCATTGTCTCTGTCTCTCTCCCCTCTCTTTTACATTGTGGCTTACTGTCTTTGCAATATTGTGATTGAAAGAGATCAAGTATAACATTTGGGACCCATACCTTTCTAAAGTATACAAAACTCCCGTTTAAATTACTATAATCTTAAGGAAAGAAAGAAGGTATTGTCTGGTTTTTTGTACTTTTCTAAAAGAAGATTATGGTGTAGATGAGTTGTAAAGGTTTAACTCTGTAGTAGAGGATAGGGTACATAAAAGCATAGGGCCAGGACTGTAAAAATGTGAGCCTGCAGGATTAAATGAGTCACATTTACACCATAATTACTCATCCTCTAGACTCTGGCCAGTTATTATTCTATAGAAGGTCAATTTTCTCTAGTGCAGTCAAAAGTACCACCCTTTCATAAACCTCATATGACCTCACTGATCTCTGGTAGATGGAATAACTGGATAAGAAAATGAAATGTATAAAAGGGAGATACCAAGATTACTCGACACAAGAGTAATCATAAGGATAGGAAGGGGAAAAAAATCAAGGGGAATGGAAATAAGAGGCAGACAAAAATTAATAAGGGCCAGGGGACCTCAGTGCCATATAGGGATGGTATATCTATATAACTAAATCAGAGTCAACACTAAAAACAAGAAACTCAAAATACAATAACCGAAGTTAAAAAAGAGGCAGGCTAAGGAGTGGGAGACAATGGTAGAAGGAAGTTGACACTTGGTAGTAGGATTGGAGCTGGAACACAAAAGTTAACTACAGAATTGTGAAAATCAGAGGCCTAAGCAATAGCACAGGAGTTCAGGAGTTCAATCCCAGCATCCCCTAGCCTGCCAGAAGTGATTTCTGAGCACAGAGCCAGGAATAAACCCTGAGTGCTGCCAGGTGTAACTAAAAAAACAAAAACAAAAACAAAAAACAAACAAAAATTGTAAAAATCATGGTGCCTTATTAAAACATTTCAAGAAAATAATAAACAAATACTACAATTCCTCAGAGGCTAGAGAGATAGTATAGTATGTAAGGCACTATATGCTTTTCAAACAGCTGACACACGTTCAATACCAGGCATCCCACCTGGTCCCCTGAACACTGCTAGTGTGGCATAAAAACAAAACAAAACAAAACAATACCCCACCAAACCAAACTCCTTAACTATCTAGGTTATTTTTCTTACCATAAAAATGAACTAAACAGAAAACAGTCACAATGTCTGCATTGGCCAATTCCATAGATTCAATTTGTTCTCCAAATATATATATACACACACACACACACACACACACACACACACACACAAACACACATATATATACCTATATATATATATATATAAACCTAGCTGTAAAAAATTACAAGTATGCCAGTCATGCATCTGAAATCTGGCAATCTCCAGAAGGGAGGGCGGACCAAGTCTCCACATACTAAAGTCATACCTGCCTTATCCATTACCCACAATCACCCCTTCGCTATTAGCCCTGCTTCATCAAGACAACAATCTGAACAAAACTTTAGGTTTAGCAGTATGAGAGCTGGTATCACCAGAACTTTTTGGAGTGTGGGCACCCTCCCCTCAACCTTCTTGTACTTCCAGAAAACCTAGAACCCAGAAAACATACCCCACAAAAGCCATAGTATCAGCAATAGTGCTTGAAATTCCTATACAATTCCATTTTTGGTTAATCTGTCATCCCTATACTAAAACACCAATTTAGATGCCAAAGTGTATATGAAGCCACCAAAGTTCAGAAACAAATGAAGCATCAGAATTTTTTCTCATTCTTTTTTCTCTTTTTTAAATAATTTAGCTCATCCCACTTATGTGGAAACAAATGTATTATGATCAACTATATCAACTATGTGACATAAGCTATTTAAATAAGGTAAATAAAATTAAGATTTTAATTATCAATAACTTTGTAAAACATGGTTCTTTAATAAAAATATTTTAATTTTAAATGCAAAAAATGAATAAAGTAATTATTTGTAAAGCAAATGAACTTAGAAAATATATTAGCTTTTAGATTGATATTTAAAGCACTAGGAAAGTTAGCAAAGAACCCAAATGGGATACATCTGCATATTTTGGGCAACGAAATACAATTAATTGTATTAAGTATTCATTTGATTTTAGGGGCAAGATCTGATGCTTTCCCTGAATACTTATAATAAAAATTAAAAGGAGGGGCTGGAGTGGTGCTGCAAATGGTAGGGCATTTGCCTTGCACATGCTAACCTAGGACAGACCATGGTTCTATTCCCTCTACCCCCCGCGTCCCATATGGTCCCTCAGGCCAGGAGCAATTTCTGAGCACATATCCAGAAGTAACCCCAGAGTGTCACTGGGTACGGCCCAAACAGAAAAAAATAAATCAAAAGGATAACTGACCTACGTCTGAGAAGACACAGCAAACAGAGAGACCCAAATTACCTCCTTAACTAAAAAAGTGGTTAGAATGATTAAAGTTAACACTTGACTATATACTCATGTAGACAATGGCGGTCTAGTTTGTTTTTCCACTTTAAAAATAAATTCACAGGGGGCTAGAAAGATAACAAAGTGGGTAGGGCCTTGCACAAGGCCAACCTGGGTTTGATCCCTGACATCCCATACATTCGCTCAAGCATCACCAGGAATGACCCGTGAGCACAGAGAAAGGAGTAATCCCTGAGCACCCTAAGGCATGGCCCAAAAATCAAAACCAAAACTGAACAAACAAACCCAGATCTGCAGGGCTGAAGAAACAGTATGACAGTGAACTCTAAGTGCAGAGACAAAAATACGCCATATATATTACTGGGTATGGTCCAAAAACAAACAAACAAACAAACAAAAAAACAAATTTGTTATCACAATTATGTGATATGGACTTGGGGCAGGGGGCATGCTTCCACTTTCATATTATTCTCTCAATATTCAAATTATCCTGTAAAATGATGACTAACAAAGTCTTTGCACAAACAAGGAAGCCAGGTACTGAAAGGTGAGATCACTTGTCCATTTCAACATTAGTCAAGATTTAAAACTAGGCATGTGAGTAGCCATCCTCTCTACTTCTCAAGGTCCTCACAACAGGCTTTGAACATCAGATTCATCTAGGATATAGGTCAACAGTCTATAGCAAATAAATCATTACTTTCTTGGGATGCTACTATATTTAAAGTACACAATGCATACTAGAAAAAAGAAATTACTTAAAGTATACCAGCAAATCCCCCTGAATGTACTTCTTTCAAATGAGCTGAGTTTAGAAAAATACACTTTGAGATTAAATATTTAGATCTAAGAACACAGATTCTGAGAGGGAGTAAGTAAAGCTTGTAGATTAAGAACCAATGAAATTCGGGGCTGGAGCCATAGCACAGCGGCCGGGCGTTTGCCTTGCACGTGGAAGACCCAGGAAGAAACTTGGGCTTGATCCCCAGCACCCCATATGGTCCCCTGAGCATGCCAGGAGTGATTTCTGAGTGCAGAGCCCGGAGCAACCCGAGTGCAGCCAAGTGTGGCCCAAAAACAATAAAAACAAAAATAAGCCATGAAATTCAAAAAAATGGTTTTTTATAATTTATGCACTATGGTTCACAACTTTGAGAGTAAAATGTATAGTGCTGTAAATTAAAAAAAAAAAAAAAAGCATGGCTGGAGAGATGATAGAGATTAAAGTATATATGCCTTGTATGTGGGCAACTCCAATTCAATTCATGGCTTTATATGGTTCCCAAGAATTACTAGGTGTAGCCCTAGAAGCTTTGAACACTGTCAGGTTACCTATCCTGTGTTATCACAAGCACTGCAGGGATAGCACCGAGCATTCAACTATAGCACAGGAACTGTGGTGGATAATTGTGGGAACTTTGGTGGTAGTGAAAAACAGAATTTGTATAGCAAAACAATAAGCATTAATACATTATAATCATGTTAGCTGAACTACAATAAAAAGGTGGAAGGAGAAACATTTCTTCTGATGTCAGCCTGATGTTTATTTCAAGAGGTATGTTTGAGCCAAAATGAGTATAGGAAATGTAAAGCTATATTTACCTGAAGGCCTTCTGCAAACTGTTTAACAGTGGGTTTCTTTAGCACAGAACGAAGTATAATGGTATTAGAGGATGGAGTGTCCCTCCCACACAGAGGAGGCATTAGAGACCTGACTTTGGGAGCTGGGTTTGTGCTAACATCCATAATATCCGTAAGTTTCTCAGTTGAATCAGGATCACTTGCTTCCTTGCACTGCACATAGCTGGCAACCTTTATGCCTTCAAAATAAACATGGAATTATTAGTGAAAACTGACATCTGAATCCATTTATTTTAGACCAAAACTATTTTGTATTTGCAAAATAAGCTTTTAAGAAACCCAATCCTGAGACTGGAGTGATAGAACAACAGGAAGGGCATTTGCCTTGTACACTGTCAACCTGGTATTGTTCCCAGGTTGGTCCTCTGAGCACCACGAGGAGTAACACCTGCGCACCCCTAGGTGTGGTCCAAAACCAAATACACAAAAATTTCAAAAAGAAAATGACAGTCAAACCCACCAAAATATGAGAGAGATGATCAGAAACTTCCCCAAAGAAGATAACCAGATGACCAAAATTTACATGAAAAAACGCTCTGCATAATTTATCATCAGGGAAATGCAAATTAAAAGAAAAATAGGGGCCGGTGAGGTGGCGCTAGAGGTAAGGTGTCTGCCTTGCAAGCACTAGCCAAGGAAGGACTGCGGTTTGATACCCCGGTGTCCCATATGCCCCCACCCCCACCCCAAGCCAGGGACAATTTCTGAGCGCTTAGCCAGGAGTAACCCCTGAGTATCAAACAGGTGTGGCCCAAAAAACAAAAAACAAAAAAAAAAAAAACAACAACAAAAAAGAAGAAAATATCATTACACACCAGTGAGACTGACACACATCATAAAAATCAAAAACAACCAGTGCTAAGAAGAATGTGGAGGTAAAGAAACCTTCCACACATTGGTGATGGGATTATGAACCTAAGTCACCCTTTGGAAAATATGGAAATTTCTCAAAAATCTAAGAAATGAGCTTCCACATGACTGAGAAATTCTACATCTTGGTTTATATCTTGAAGGTCCAAACCTTTTTAGAAAAGACACCTGCACTCCTATATTCACTGCATCCCTATATCACTAACTAAACTCCAGAAACTAGTGTCCAAGAACAGATAATTGGAAAAAGAAACTGTACATATACAAGAGAATTCTACTTGTCTTTATGAAAAAGAAATCATGCACTCTGGTGCCATATAAATAAAATTGGAGATGAAGAGTATCATGCTTGGTAAAGTTAGCCAAAAGAGGAGCAGATATAGAATAACTTCAAATGTGGAATATAAAGAGGTTTAGTATAGAAATAAAAGCCCTACGTGAATAAAACCTGGAAACTGGTCTATAGAACAAAGCCAGGGATGATGTGGAAATGTAGGATCAAGGAGAAAGATATGGAACCATGATGAGGAAAAGAAGTGGGCTCTGTGGTGAAAGGTATGGTAATAGAGCATTATACTCATAAAACCCTAACCAGTAAAGTATTGTAAATGTGGCACTTAAATTAAAAAAGAAACAAACAACTAACATTTAGTTTAATTAAAGTGACATAAGTAAATCTACTTAAAAATCAATAAAAATTTAAAATTAAAGAAATTTGTTATCTTTTCCTATATGAAAAATAAAAAGGTGTATTTTTTAAAACTATACCTCCAGGGTGCTACTAAATAACCAACTTAAATTCTTGGAATCAGCATTAGACTTAATGAAGGCAGTCACCTCTAGTAAAGTTGCCTTCCCCGACTCATTTATTTGGATGCAGTGAAGTAATAATAAAATAGGCTATGCTGGCTCTTATTATGATGTTCCCACTGAAGATACTGACAGTAAGGTATATTCATTGTGATGACAGGTTCTAATGACCACACTTCACTTATTTTGTAATTCCTGTCAAATATGCCATTCCTAAAACCTAAGTACCATGAGAATAGAGCAAAGAAGATTGAAAATAAATGAAACAAAAGCATCATATTTCATCTAAGGAACAAATTCATAACCCAGTTCTGTGCTTTATTAACCTACAATCAACTACACACTCATCACATGACTAAGATGAACAAATCAGGAGACAAATGCCACAAGAAATGCTGTAAGGAAGCTCTTTATCAAGCTGAAGGAAAGGATACCACTGGAAAACTTGGATCATTGTATTTATTTATTTAATCACTTCTCAGACTATTGGCTACAATAAATGTTGTGTAATATTTCTTTATTGAGTTGAGGGAGGCATTGCTGGAGGGTTACTTCCAGTGTTGCTGGAGGATCATACAGTGCCAGGGATTGAACCAGGGTCAGCCACTCACAAGCAAGTGCCTTATCCCACTCTCCCTATACCATCTCTTCAACCTGATACTTAGATCCTTAATAAGAAATGAAGAGGTACAAAAATGTCTTTTTCTGGGTAACTATAAAATAGTATTTTCCCCAATGTAAGAATATTTTTATGAATTTTAAAGTAAGTACATGAAACAGACAGATAGTTCAGTAAGCTTAACATATGGCACATGATCCAGATTTGGTCCCTGGCATCACATATAATACCCTGAGCACCATCAGGAATGATCCTGATGTGCAGAGCCAGGACTAAGCTCCTGAGCAGTCCCCCGCTAATTTTAAAAATAAAATAAATATGAGATATAGATGACAGCTATGGTATACCATGAAAAACATAGTCATAAAATATACATGGAGAGGAGTCGGAGTAACCCCTGAGCATTGACGGGTGTGAAAAAAATCAAAACATGGGAGAGCAGAGCAGATTGGAGATAAATCTATTCAGTCTGTAAAGTTTCTATATATTTTATAGTAATATTCAATAGACTAAAAAAATAAAGAATGCTTATTGCAATCCCTAGAGGAACCATTTAAAAATATATAATGGGAAATGAACTTCTAAAAGAAAGGTAAGACCTGAAAAGGAAAAAAAAAATGTAAGAGAAACAAACAGAAAACAGCATAAAATAATAGACTTGAAATCCAACTATATAAGTCTTGATAGTAATATATTAAATGCACTAATTATAAGGCAGAGATTCTAAAAATGAATTTTTTAAGGCCTAATTATATTCTATATATAATTTTTTTTTGATTTTTGGGTCATATCCGACAATGTTCAGGGGTAACTCCTTGCACTATGCTCAGAAATCGCTCCTGGCAAACCAGGGGACCATATGAGATGCCTGAATTCGAACCACCATCCTTCTGCAAGCAAGGCAAACACTCTACCTCCATGCTATCTCTCCGACCCCAAGCAAATAACTTTTGAATGCTTTATTTCCCCACATACATAAAAGCAAAAACTACCCTGTGAATTTTGTCTAAAAATGCAATTTTTAATATTTTTAGAGATCATATACTTTTTAATAGGTTCCACCAGCCTGAAAATATTTTCTATTTCTTACTAGTAGCAGCTCAAAAGAAAAATTGCTATCTTTCATATAACAAGAATTTTGAACCATTTCTACTAAAAACATGGATCCCTAAAACAGAGAAAACTGCTTTAGATTTCCAAAATTTTAACAGACAGGTACACCAACTACAAATGTTTCCTGAACAAATATTTCTGTAGGTGAATTGTTACACGTACTAAGGAAAAAGTAATACTAACCATTGGAAGTTCCAGTGAGACCTGAAAGTGGAACAGGTGCTTCAAGCAAACATCCAGACTGTGGTAAGCTAGTTCCAGAAGATTTCTTAGAAAAAAAATATTAAAAATATTAAAATGTATCACTATAAAATAATTCATCTCTTTATAGAAAAATGAAGTATTAAGTAGTAACTTTAAACCAATCATATTATTATCTATTTGTTACAAAAGTATAAAGTAAATCAGAGTAATGTGATCCCCGCCCAGATTTACCTGTTGTGATTTACCTATAGTCAAGAGGTCCCAAAACATTAGATGTAAAAAATTATGTTGAGAGAGGACTGGAAATAATTATGTTGAGAAAGCACATCCACCTACGTTTATTACAGTACATTGTTATGAGTATTTACTTTAAAATTGACATTAGACTCCTACTGTGCTTTATTTATAAACCAAACTTTACTATGGATAAGTACTTCACTGAATGGCATGAGCAGATTTTGATATTATCTATGGTCTCACACATCTAAGAGACTCTTAGAACATAATACTGAGGATACAAAGATCAAATTCATTCTAACTGCATTCTTAACATTCTACCAATTTTTTATTCCCTCAGACATGGGAATAGCACACATTTTTTGTCTTCTTGATTGAAGTCTAGAAAACTATGTTAATTGCTTTCTCTGAAAGAGTAAAGTTTCAAACTAACAAAAACGTTATAATTATTATTTAATCCAGAATTTTCTGAAGTGAGTGATATAGGGCTAGAGCGATATAGTACAGTGGGAAAGGCAAGTTACATGCAATTGATTTAAGCTCAATACCCAGTATCCCCAGGTCTTGTAAAGTCCCCTGAGCATCACTAAAAGTAACTCCTGAGTGTAGAGCCATGAGTATCCAGGGCACTTCTGGATGTTGCCTCTAAAACAAAATAAAACAAAATACCAAGTTTATCCCAAGGGGGCATAGGATCAATCCAGGGAGGCACTAGTGGTCTCTCATGCAAGTGGGGGGAAAGAGAAAGAGAGCCCGTGCCTTCTGTTTATTTACTTATCAGGGCCTTTGTGAAAATCTATCTTCTTTAAATGAACAAAAAGGTAGATTTCCAAAGAAACACTCATAATTTTTTTTCTCAAAAGGGATGGTAGGCCAAACAAGTCTAAGGACCATTCAATCGATACAGGATAGGAAACCCTTTAATGGCTAGGACAGAAAACAACCTCATAAATGTGTAACCATTTTAAATCATGTTGGATATGTAAATAATCTAAATTCGATAAGAAACTATTAGTATGGATTTTTTTTTAAAGATGGCTTTAGGATGGAAAGTACTGTCAGGGCAGAAAAGAGACCACTATGAGAATGATAGTTAAAAATGATCACTTTGGAAAGAACTAGGTGCTAAAAGGAGGTAAAGTGAGAAGCACAATGCCCTTTCAAGTAACAATATTGCATACTACAGTGCCTAAAAGGGAAAAGGGGAAGTGGGGAAATAAGGAGGGGAAGGAGGGGAAAAAAAAAAAGAGTGGGAGGGAGGGAGAAGGAGAGGGAGAGAGGGAAAGAGAGGAAGAGAGAGAGAGAGAGAGAGAGAGAGAGAGAGAGAGGAAGAGAGAGAGAGGAAGAGAGGAGGGAGAGGGGGAGAGAGAGGAAGAGAGGGGGAGAGGGAGAGAGAGAGAGAGAGAGAGAGAGAGAGAGAGAGAGAGAGAGAGAGAGAGAGAGAGAGAGGAAGAGAGGGGGAGAGAGAGACAGAGACAGAGACAGAGAGGGGAGGAAACTGGGGATACTGGTGGCTGAAAATGTGCACTGGTAAAAGGATAGGTGTTGGAAACATTGTATGACTGAAACTCAATCATGAACAACTTTCTAATTGTCTCTCACAATGATTCAATTAACAATTTTATTAATTATAAATAATGTAGTATGGAATGACTGCACTAGAACCTTAGAACTCAGTTCAAGCATGACACTGAATAAGGATAAGGAATAAAAATGTTTTAAAAACCATGGATATATAACTATTTTAATGTATATATTTAAGTATAAATTGATTAATATGCATAGGTTTTATTATATGAACATTTAACTATGGATAAGAGAAAATTCGGCAAAAAAAAAATTGCTTGTTTAATCTTGGTAATAAGCACAAAAAAAGAAAAAAGAAATTAGAGGGGCTAGAGCAAAAGTACTGTAGCCAGGGATTTGCTTTGGATGTAGCTGACCAGGGATCAATTTCCAGCAATACATATGGTCCTTAGATCCCTGCTATGAGTGATCTCTGTGAGTAGAGCTAAGAGTAAGCCCTAATTACTGCCAGGTACAGCCCAAATTAAAGGATAAAACAAACTTAAAAAGATAAAGAGAAAAAAATTGGAAACCACAATAAGGTGTTTCTTGCATGCTGTCGACCCGAGATGGACCCAGGTTCAATCCCTGGCATCCCATATGGTCCCCGCCCTGCTAGGAGCAATTTCTGAGCGCACAACCCCTGAGATCTGCTGGGTGTGGCCCTAACATCCCCCCCAAAAGGTGAAACTGCTGTTTACACCAGAATAATGAAGCAAAAAATCTTCATTATTTAATTCATGTTAGCAATCATCTTTGACAGTTACTAGGTACAAAAATCCCAAGAAATATCTGACAGAAACAGATGACCAAACAGAACCCAAAAGGAGCCAGAAATATAATATAGATAGGAAGTCTGTCTTACAAGCAGCCAAGCTGAGTTTGAACCCTGGTACCCAGCATGGTATTTTAAGTCCCTCCAGATGCCATCCCTGAGCTCAAAGACAGAAATAAGGGGCCAGAGCAATAGCGCAGAGGTAGGGCATTTGCCTTGCATGCAGCTGCCCAGGATGAACCTTGGTTCAATCTCCGGGTGTCCCACAAGGTCACCCAAGCTAGGAGCAATTTCAAAGCACATAGCCAGGATTAACCCCTGAGCATCACTGGGTGTGGCCCAAAAACAAACAAACAAAAAAAGACAGAATTAAGCCCTAAATACTGTGGCCCTGTATCTAAAAGAACAAAAAAACCACCCTGTTCTTTGCCTTAGTATAAAAAATAGCTAAGGAAACAGGCAGAAAAACAAAATCCTCAGACTTCAGGAGTACAGCTCATAAATAATATTCACCTAGTATACCAGGAAATATATATCTAGCTCCCCCTAAAGACAAAAAAGCTCAGGGGCAGAGCTTTTGACATTTTCATTATATATTATCAGATTCTTGTAGAAAACCAGGGACCAGAGAGGTAGTAGTCCAATGGGAATGGCATTTGTCTCCTTGGCAAGACAACCCTAGTTTCAATCCCATATGGCCCCAACCCTTTCCAGAAATGATCCCTGAGCAGGGCCAGGAGTAAAACTTGAGCACAGCTGGGTATGGCCCAAAATGAAAAAACAAAGGAAAGAAAAGAAAACCAGAGGATTTCTCAGACAATGACTTTAATGGACCCATTGTGAAATAGATTTCCACAAAATGTTTTACTGAAGTATTTTTCTTTTTTTTTTTTTCTGGTTTTTGAGTCACACCAGCAGTGGCAGCACTCAGGGGTTACTCCTAGCTCCACGCTCAGAAATCGCTCCTGGCATGGGGGCCGAAGAGACAGCACAGTGGGTAAAGCATTTACCTTAGACGCAGAAAGCATTTACCTTAGACACAGAAGGACGGTGGACCGAGCCTGCCAGGAGTAATTTCTGAGCACAGAGCCAGGAGTAACCCCTGAGCGCTGCCGAGTGTGACCCCAAAAACCAAAAACCAAAAAAAAAAAAAAAATATATATATATATATATATAAGAAATAGCTCCTGGCAAGCTCGGGGGACCATATGGGATGTCAGGATTTGAACCAATGACCTTCTGCATGAAAGACAAACGCCTTACCTCCATGCTATCTCTCCGGCCCCTACTGAAGTATTTTTCAATAATTTCATTAGTTATTTTGTTGTAACAAGCAATATAAAAAATTATTTTGTGCCTGCTAAGTGGGCAGGTTTAGGGGGTGGGCAGAAGGAAGAAGGTCGTTCTGGTGGTGGAAGTGGTGTTGAAACATTAATCGCCCTAAACAGCTGTGTTATGAACAATTCTGTAAACCACAGTATTTAACTAAAATTAAAAAATAAAATAAAAATCAGATAGTTTATAGGATGAGAGGAATAGTTTAGGGATTAAGATGCTTGCCTCCTACTCAGGCAACCTCCAGTTTGCTCCTTAGTACATAGGGCTTACAGTCTACCATGCACCAATAGAAGTAAGCCCTGAGACAACCAGTTATGCCCCTCTCAATCCCCTCAAAAAAGAAAAATAGAGGCTTCAATCGTTCAGAAAATCTTCAACATCAAAATATTGAACATACTGATCAGCAGTCTCTTCCAGCCAAAAATCAAGTTAACAAGCTGGAAAAATATATAAACACACATGTCATTTAAAAAGCAGCTACAATAGGACAGCAGAAGATACTATAATTAAGAAAGTCTTGACTGTCTTAAAACTGTCTAGCCAGAAAACCAATACCTCATCCTATTTCCATAAATGAAATACCTCAAAAGCATCCGTGGGGCAATTTTCAACAGCACATGCTCTATCTGTATTGGAAGAAGCAGTCATACTGAATTTCTGGAGATCAAGAACATCAGTACATTTGTCACCAGAGTGGTTCTGTGAGGATAATCTTCGACGTTTGGAGGACGTTTCAGAAATCTCAGCATTCTGACATATACCAACACTGTTCGATTTGGCTTTAAAACAAAGTAAAGACAAACAAGCAACATAGATATAAGTATTCTTTCCCACAACTTCATTTTCAAATATTCCATATAATTTTAGAAATAATTTTAGAAATAGTTATGCTTGGGCCTTTATAGATTACTTAATTAAATAGAAAAATAAACTATATCTGTATAGTAAAAGAAAAACTAGGGCCTGACAGATAGTACAGAGATGACCTGGTTTGATCCCTAGTAAGGACCACATCACAAGCACCACTAGAAGTGATCCCTGAGCATAGCTAGCTGTGCCCCCCCAGCCCCTGCCCAAAAGGAACTCTAATAGAATAGCAAGAAAACATTACTAAAAATACATAATATAAACAATCAAATCAATGTTTTTCACAACTAAAAATATACAAAGCTATGCTAAAATACACTCACATTTCTTAAATAGTAGCTTGTTCTATTTAAGTTTACAATGGAACCTTTCCTTCTAAATATTTTAAGGTTGTAGTTATGATCTAATACTAGCTCTATTTTGATTGTGTAATTTCTGGGTACAGAGAAAAAGTAACCTCTGAACATCACCAGATGTAGTTCCCCAAATAGAAATAAATATAATAAAGTGATTAGATATGCTTACATTATTAGGATTTGATGCTGAATATAATGTAATATTAATTCTCCCTTTCCCCTTTTTAAGGTTGCAATACACCAATTTACCACAAACCCTAAATGAATTCATCAATGCTGACATCTCAATTCTTAAAATACTTGAACCATATGGAAATGTAGGTTTAAGAATGCCTATTATCATATTTGTGTGAAAGGAAATCCCAAATCTAGACTTTTGTGTGAAATGTCTAAGCCTTCATGAAAAACAGCTTTGTTTGGGTCAGGAATGTGGTTAAGGGTTACAAAACAGGCCTTAAAAACTTTAAGCCGTGGGTTGAACCCCTGGCACCACATGCCTCCTCCTTAATCCACTTCCTTATCACAGCAACAATCAAAGTAAATTGTGTTAGAATATGGGGGCCAGAGAGATAGCATGGAGTGTAAGGCGTTTGCCTTTCATGCAGAAGGTCATAGGTTCAAATCCCAGTGTCCCATATGGTCTCCTGAGCCTGCCAGGAGCGATTTCTGAGCATAGAGCCAGGAGTAACCCCTGAGCGATGCCAGGGGTTACCAATACCAAAAACCAAAAACCAAAAAAAAAAAAAAAAAAAAAAAAAAGAAAAGAAAAGAATATGGCTAGTCTTCAAAAACCCAGAAATTGAGCTTCCATATGACCCAGGAATACCATTCCTAGGAATATTCATTAGGAGCCAAAAAACATTATGTAGAGAAGTCCACTGAATTCCTATGTTTATCACAGCACTAGTATACAATAGCCAGAATCTGGAAATAACCAAAGACCCTGAGAACAGATGAGTGAATAAAGAAACTGTACATTTATACAATAGAATACTATACAGTTATTAGAAAAAATGAAGTCATGAAATTTTCTTATCCATGGGTAGATATGGAGAGTATTATGCTGAATAAAATGAGTCAGAGGAAGAGGAATAGACATAAATGACCACACTCATTTGTGAAATATTAAAAATATTAAATATTAAAAATTAAATATTAAAATGTTAATTAAATTAATTAAAAATTAATTAAAATATTAAATATTAAAAAATAACATGGTAATAATAGCCAGAGACAATAGACACAAGGTCCAAATAAACCAATCCATAATGGGAAGCTTGCTACAGTGAGGGAGTGCAGTTAGGACACAAAAGGGACCATTATAACAATGACAGTTAGAAATGATCACTCTGATTTCTGCTGTGTCTGTAAAGTACAGCAGACATCTTTGGATTTTTCTCTGCTTGCTTCAGCCTAAGACTTGATCCTGTGTGGCATTCTTCCCTGAGGGCTCCTCTTCTTAGGAGATAAGCGGTTCCACCCGCAAAAGTTGAAGCCAGAGGAGTCTAGTCGAAGAATATCACCAAAACACATACAAGCGTGACAATATGGAAACAACGCAGGCCAACAGCAAACACAGAGAATGAAGATGACAACTCTGATGACCCAAAAAATGGCCAACCACCTAGTTAGTCTCTCAGATATAGAGTTTAGAGAAGAAATATGGAGGATGTTCACAGAACTCAAAGAAAGCATGGATCGAGTTGAAGGAAATACAAACAAGAATCAAGAGGATATGAAGATAGAAATCAGAAAACTCCAAACTGAAATAACAGGTCAGTAGACGAATAATTCAGTAGACGAATTCAAAATCTCAGTGGAAAGCCTTTCCAACAGGGTAACGGTGGCTGAGGATAGAATCAGTGAGCAGAAGAAGAGACTGAGAAAAAGCCTTAAAGCAAATAATCAGACAATAAAAAAATTACTCAAAGAATGTGAACAGATGAAAATACAAGTCTTTGATAAGCTCAACAGAAACAATTTAAGAATCACAGGTATCCCAGAGACCCAGGAAAAAAATCTTCACGAAGAATCAACAGTCGAGAACATCACTACAGAAAAACAACCAGAGCTAAAGAATACATGTGAACAAATCCTGCACACCTGAAGAGTATCAACTAAAAGAGACCCAAGGAAAAATACCCCAAGACACATCCGAGTCAAAATGGAAATCCAGAAAACAATCTAAAAGATCAATAAAAGCAAAAATTGGTTCTTTGAAAAACTAAACAAGATTGATAAATCACTGGCAAAACTCACAAAGAAGTTGAGAGAAACTTGATAAACCAGGTTAGAAATGAAAAGGTGGAGATCACTACAGACATTGCAGAGATTCAAAAAGTAATCAGAGACTACTTTGAGAAACTCTATGTCACAAAACATGAGAACCTGGAAGAAATGGACAAATTCTTGGACTCCTATAACCTTCCATGGCTAAATAAGGATGAGAGGTAGCATATCCAAACAGCCCCATCACTATTGAGGAAATTAAAATTGTGATCAAAAAGTCTTCCCAAAAACAAAAGCCCAGGCCTAGACGGGTTCAACTAATGAACTCTTTCAAACCTTTCAAGAAAAACTTCTATCAATCCTTGCCAGGCTCTTTCATAAAATTGAAGAAATAGAAACACTTCCAAATAGTTTCTATGAAGCCAACATCATCTTAATACCAAAACCAGACAGAGATGCTGCCAAAAAAAAAAAAAAATTACAGACCAATATCCCTGATGAACATACATGCAAAGATCCTCAACAAAATTCTGGCAAATAGAATTCAATGCATCATCAAAAAGGTCATCCACCAAGACCATGTAGGTTTTATCCCAGGAATGTAATGATGGTTTAACATCCATAAATCAATCAACATAATATACCATATCAACAAAAAGAAAAAACAAAAATCATATGATCATATCAATAGATGCAGAGAAAGCATTCGATAAGGTCCAACACCCACTCGATTAAAAACTCTGAGCAAGATGGGAATGAAAGGAACTTTTCTCAATATAGTCAAGGCCATCTACCACAAGCCAATAGCAAATATTATTACAAATGGAGATAAACTAAAAGCCTTTCCCCTAAAATCTGGTACAAGACAAGGCTGACCTCTCTCACCACTCCTCTTCAATCAACGTAGTGCTGGAAGTATTTGCCATAGCGATAAAGCAAGAAAAAGATATCAAGGGCATCCAGATAGGAAGAAGTCAAGCTCTCACTGTTTGCAGATGAAATGATAATATATTTAGAAGACTACCAAAAAGCTTATAGAAACAATAGATTCATATAGCAAAGTGGCAGGCTACAAAATTAACACACAAAAGTCAATGGCCTTCTTATACACTAATAATGATAGAGAAGAAATGGGCATTAATAAAAAAATCATATTCATATTAGTGTTCCACAAACTCAAATATCTTGGGGTCAACTTAACTAAAGAGGTGAAGGATCTATACAAGAAAACTACAAAAGCCTGCTTCAAGAAATAAGGACACAAGAAAATGAAGACACATACCCTGCTCATAAATTGGCAGGATTAATATCATTAAAATGGCAATACTCCCCAAAGCATTGTATAGATTTAATGCGATCCCTCTAAAGATACCCATGACATTTTTCAAAGAAGTGGATCAAACACTTTTGAAATTCATTTGGAACAATAAAAACCCATGAATAGCTAAAGCAATACTTGGGGAAAATAATATGGGAGGCATTACTTTCCCCAACTTTAAACTGTATCACAAAGCAATAGTTATCAAAATAATATGGTTTTAGAATAAAGTCGGATCCTCAGATCAGTGGAATAAACTTAAGTATTTAGAGAATGTTCCCCAGACATACAATCAACTAATCTTTGATAAAAGGGCAAGAAATTCAAAATGGAGCAAGAAAAGCCTCTTCAACAAGTGGTGTTGGCATAACTGATTAGCCACTTGCAAAAAAGTGAACTCAGACCCTAACTAACACCATGCACAAAGACCAAATACAAATGGATTAAAGACCTTGATATCAGGCCTGAAACCATATGGTATATAGAACAGAAGGTATATAGAACACGTAGGTAAAACACTATATGACATTAAGACTAAAGGTATCTTCAAGGAGGAAAAGGCACTGTCAAAACAAGTGGTAGCAGAGATAAACAGATGAAACTATATTAAGCTGAGAAGTTTCTGCACCTCAAAGGAAATTGTGTCTAAGATACAAAATCCACCCACAGAATGGGAGAAACTATTCATCCAATACCCATCAGACAAGGGACTAATATCAAAAATATTCAAGATGCTGACAGAACATAATAAGAAAAAAAATATAACCCCATCAAAACATGGGGAGAAGAAATGAACATACATTTCCTCAAAGAAAAAATACAAATGGCCAAAAGACACACGAAAAAATGCTACACATCACTAATCATCAAGAAGATGCAAATCAGGGGCCGGGTAGGTGGCGCTGGAGGTAAGGTGTCTGCCTTGCAAGCGCTAGCCAAGGAAGGACCACGGTTCGATCCCCCGGCGTCCCATATGGTCCCCCCAAGCCAGGGGTGATTTCTGAGCACATAGCCAGGAGTAACCCCTGAGCATCAAACGGGTGTGGCCCAAAAACCAAAAAAAAAAAAAGAAGATGCAAATCAAAACAATAATGAGGTACCTCTCACACATCTCACACCACAGAGATTGGCACACATCACAACGAACAAGAACAATCAGTGCTGGCGGGGATGTGGAGAGAGGAACTCTCATTCACTGCTGGTGGGAATGACATCTAGTCTAGCCTTTATGGAAAACAATAAGGAGATTCCTCAAAAAACTGAAATTGAGCTCCCCTTTGATCCAACTATTCCACTCCTAGGGATATAACCTGAGACTGCGATGGCAAACCTATGAAGGTCCGCAATTAAGATATGCAGCACATGCCGCATAGTTTTTATATACTAAAATCTTGTTATTAAGGTTTAATTGACGTGCTGGCACTTTTGAGAAAATTCTTTGGTTTTGTGCGGCAGTTTGGGTACTCGGGCTCAAAAAGGTTAGCCATCACTGCCCTAGGAACACAAAAATAACCCTTCCTCACATCTACATTTATTGCAGTGCTATTTATAATAGCCAGACTCTGGAAACAACCAAGATGCCCTTCAACAGATAAATGGCTAAAAAAAAAATTGTGGTACATATACACAATGAAATATTATACAGCAGCAGGAAAGATGAAGTCATGAAGATTTCCTATACATGGATGTACATGGAATCTGTTATGCTGAGTGAAATAAGTCAGAGAGAGAGAGAGAGATAGACACAGAATAGTCTCCCTCATCTATGGGTATTAAGAAAAATTAAACACATTACTGTAATAAAGGCCAAACACAAGAGAGTTAAGGGCTGGGAGGGCCAGAAGGACTGGCTCACAATTTGAAGCTCACCACAAAGAGTGGTGAATGCTGTTAGGGAAATAACTACACTAACAACTAGCATGACAATGTTAAAGAATAAGAGAAGTAGAACGCCTGCCATGATACAGGCAGGGACGGGGGAGAAGGGGGACATTGGTGATGGAAATGTTGCAATGGTGAAGGGGGGTATCCTGTTTATGACTGAAATCCAAATACGAATATGTTTGTAAGTATGGTGCTTAAATATTTATATCAAAAAAATAAAAAGAAATGATTACTCTGGACAAGAATTGGGTATTGAAAGGAAGTGACAGACATGATATTCCTCAATAGCAATATTGTAGACCACAGTGTCTAAAACGGGGAGAAATAATGAGAGAGAGAGAGACAGAGAGAGAGAGACAGACAGAGAGAGAGAGAGAGAGAGAGAGAAGCAACTAGACAGGCAATGTGCAATGGTGAAGGGTGTTGAACAGTGCATCACTAAAACTCAATTACAAACAACTCTGTATTCATGGGGGTAAAAACACACAACTATATTATGAACAACCTTATAACCACAGTGTTTAAATAAAGTAATTAAAAAAATTAAGGTTATGTTCACAATATCTTGCTTTTATATGTGTAGAACAAAATCTTTTTCAAATTTCAAGGCCTGTATGAATAAATATAGAAGCCTAAAGTGAATTCTTTCTACTCACAAGTTTATTGTAATGAACTTACCCTTCTCTAAAAATTCAGGGTGGTCTGTCCTTTTCTCATCTTCCTTTATGGAGTAGAATACTGATTGGAAGGCAGAAATGCGTTCTCTTAAAGAAGTACCATTTCGATATAAACCAGGACTGCTCTGTTGAAACAGACATAATTGGAGGCTATTATTAATCAACTGAAACACTGGTTTCTCAATCTAATTATATTACCATTGAATCTAAAATGAATATATAAGAGATTTCTTGGAGATCAAGGAGAATGTATCAGTGCTGCAGAGGCTCTTCATGGATCACACATTTCATGTATGAACAGTCAGTGTATTAATCTTAGTTTCTTCTCTACTCCTCTCTTAGCTTTTCACAAAACCAGTGCAACTAGTTGGATGGAATGTCAATAATGACTTCAGTTGACAGACCACATAAAAAGTCTGAATGAGTCAGAAAAAAACTATTACATTTAAAAGGCACCAGAGTACTGGAAATAGTACAGGAGGTAAGGCACTTGCCATGATGCAGCTTTGGAGGCTGTGATCCTTATTTGAATTCTTGAGTACAGGGAACGGTCTCTCCTGAGCAGAGGTAGGTAGGAGTGGTAAGGACTACTAGCACTAGTAGGGATTCCTAACACTGCCAGATGTAACCCTCTCTAAATAAGTAAATAATGAAATAAATAAAAGGCAACTAGAAAAGCATAAGTACATTTCTTTGGGGGCTAACCAACTTGTAAAAAGGATTCTTTGGATTAGTATTGCTTATGGTAGTCAAGAGCCAGGAAAAAAAGTTTGCATTAAATTGTGTAATAATCATTCATGAAGACTACAAAATGGAATACCTTAAGGGAAGGATTCAGAAAACCTGGAATTCCCACCAAGAAAAGGCTATAGAAGCTTCAAACAAGCATGTAAGAAACTTTTAATATGAATTTTTTAAAATAAATTTAACTTAGTATTAACTTAATATCTGGTAAGTTTAACTCAGAACTGTGATGTTACTGGAAATCACAATGACTGGAAACAGATTACGAAAAAGTTGTTTGCTTTTTTTTTTGGTGTTTGGCCACACCTGGTGATGCTCACTGGTTGCTCAGAAATCGCTCCTGGCTCGGGGACGCATATGGGACGCAGGGAATCGAACCGCACAGGATGGGCAGATGTCCTATGACTTGTGCAACCACTCTGGACCCAAAAGTTGTTTGCTTTATCCTAAATTATGGAACTAAATTTTTTATCTGAAGTAAATTTAATTATAAACTTTTATTAAGAAAACATAAAGGATTATTGGAGCTGGAGTGATAATATAACAAGTAAGGCACTTGCCTTGCACACTGCCAAACCCCAGTTTGACTCCTACCACCCCGTATGATATCCCATGCACTGCTAGAATTAATTCCTAAAAGAAGAACCAGGAATAAGCTGAGAACCATAGGATGTAGCCTGAGCACTGACTGGGTGGGGAACAGATTAAGAGTTTCTTCCTAATTTAAGAGCTCATACCCCATGGTTCAAATTTTTTTTAAAAAAACAGTATAAAAGTGTCTGAAGAGTTAGTCTAAAGGATTATAAGAACACCAAAAAGCACTCAACTGCGAAAATGAAGCGGAAAAAAAGAAACAGGAAGAACCTATTTAGAAATTTTACTCATGACTTGCTAAAAATACCTATTAAAATTACCTGCACAAGACAGTCTTTGTCATGTTTGGTTAAACTGTACACAGTTTAATCTCATTATTTATCTGCTATACTCATACTTATTTTTCCCAGGATATCCTCACATTTACCTTCTTTTTTTTTTTTTTTTTTTTTTTTTGGCTCTCCCTGGCTAATTTTTCTGGTTTCATGAGACCTTACCTCTTTAATCATTGAAAGCCAACCACATTTAAAATGCAGAGTTTAGGGGGCTGGAGAGATTGCATGGAGGTAAGACGTTTGTCTTTCATGCAGAAGGTTGGTGGTTCGCATCCCGGCATCCCATATGTATGGTCCACCGAGCCTGCCAGGAGCGATTTCTGAGCGTAGAGCCAGGAGTAACCCCTGAGCACTGCCAGGTGTGACCCAAAAACCAAAAGAAAAAAAAAGAAAAGAATAAAATGCAGAGTTTGAAAAAGCATAGCTCTGTATGCTCTTAACGTGGTTGTAACCAAAATCATCAAATAAAATTTATACTAGCAGGGATAAATGTGCCAGATAAATGCAAATGATAAAAAAATTTAAAGAATCACCAATAAAATAAACTACTGATTAAGTTCTATATACAGATTATCTTTATTGTTTTCCTTTACCATTCATATTAACATATTTTCACTGATTTGGAGCTCATAGTACCAAATAAAAAAATCACAACAGCACACAGGTTGAAATTAAAAGTAAAAATTACCTCCCTTTTAGATGTCATGAAGGAACTAAATTAAAATCTTGAACTCATGTTTGATGGTGAACCAAGTCATACACGTGATTACATTTCCAGTTCAAAACACTCATAAAACAAGCTCTATTACATAACAAGAGAACTTTTTTTTTTTGGTTTTTGGGTCACACCCGGCAGTGCTCAGGGGTTACTCCTGGCCGTCTGCTCAGAAATAGCTCCTGGCAGGCACGGGGGGGACCATATGGGACACCGGGATTCAAACCAATCACCTTTGGTCCTGGATCAGCTGCTTGCAATCTCTCCGGGCCCAACAAGAGAACTTTTGAACTCATTGATGTAAAAGCCTTTATGACATTAACTCATGACATTAACAGAAGCTTATTTGTTTACTTGTAAATAAAATATAAAGAAAAAAAAATCTCAGAGTTATTTTACAATTTATCTTGAGTGTGCTTCATTGTACTCATATTTGAACAATGAACAGTTTAAATGATCTAAAATTTGAAGTACTTTGAAAGGGTGCTAATGACTCAATAGTCAAAATTAAATTTTGAGGTCTGGAGCAATAGCACAATGGACAGGGCACTTGCCTTGCATGTGGTCGACCCCGGTTCAATCCCCACATCCAATATGGTCCACTGAGCCCACCGGGAGTGATTCCTGAGCACAGAGCCACAAGTAACCCCTGAGCACTGCCAGGTAGCCCAACCCCCCCCCAAATAAATAAATTTTCTCCTGATAAAGAAAGAACAATGCTCATAAGAAGTTTGATATTCAGAATGCACTGTCTTTTGTTTTGTTTTGTTTGGGTCACACCTGGTGAGGCGCAGGGGTCACTCCTGGCTATGCACTCAGAAATTGCTCCTAGCTTGAGGAATCATATGGGACTCCAGGTGATAGAACCGCAGTCTGTCCTAGGCTAGTGCTGGCAAGGCAGACTCTTACTGCTCAGCAAGACCGCTCTGGGCCCTGCACTGCCTTTTTGATGCATTAGTCTCTTGAACTGTGTTGATCAGTCAGCAGTACTTTCTACATACCAGAAATTTAGGACACAGGCAGAAGAATGACATTCTAGAGAAAATGTCTCATAGTATATTAAAATAGTTGTTGGCATTCAGAAGGTTCTATTTAAAAAACTGAGAGCTACTTTAGCATAAGTGAGCACAGCACTCTATCCGATTTAACATTTGATTTGAAATGTAAAACAGTGACAAAGTGGTGGTTAAGAGAAGTCCAGAAAGACAGCAAGTGCAGAGAAATGGAAGGAGATAAAGAGTAGAACAGGGCTCTGAACAGGGACAGTGATATTACACTTCCCTCTTATTCAACATAGTATTAGAAGTCCTAGCAATGGCCATCAGGCAAGAAAAGGAAAGCAAAGGGATCTAAACTGGAAAAAAGAAATTTAAACTATCTCAATATACAGATGACACGAAGATACATTGACAACCCTAAAGAACCCACAGAAAGCTCCTAGAAACCATAAACCAATACAGTACAGTGGCTAGCTATAAAGTCAACACATAAAACTTGGGTGCATGCCTTTATACAAAGAATGAATCAGAGGAAAAAGTGATTAAAGAGTAAACCACTTAAAACAGTGTCCAAAACATCAAGTACCTAGGAGTCCATTTTAAAAAGAGGTGATAGACCCATAACATTAAAATTTCAAAGCTCTTCAGTAAGAAAAATAAAAAGTATTTATAGGGTTAGAGTGATAGAACAGCAGAAAGGGTGTTAGCCTTGCACATGGCTGACCCAGGTTCAATCCCTGGTATCCCACCTGGTTCCTTGAGCCTGCCAGGAGTAATTTCTGAATGCAGAGTTAGAGGTAACAAGAGTGCTGCAGGGTATGGCCCATTAACAAATAGCAAAAAAGGTATTTGTAGAATGAATCTTCATGGAATATCTTTTTAGTTTTTGTGGGGGTTACACCCTCCTGTGTCAAGTGGCTATTCAACTTAGAACACAGATGTATCTAATCACCTAAGCACATGCCCTGTTTTAAAAGAGCAACACCCTGCTTTCCCTAAACCCCTTATTGTCTTCCCCCAAATAAACACAGAAGCACACACCCATTTTAATCCCCTCATATCCTACCTGACTGGCTGACACAGTTCACACCTTACAATATCCATTTCCCACCCAAACTGCACCTGAGTTGTTCTCTGGAAGTGGCTAGTGCATGCTTTGAGTTCCCTACTGGCCCAGGATCGACCTCACTGGTGACTTCTACATCTTGGGATCTGACTTCACCAGCGTCATTTACACAGTCACACACGAATTTTTCTGGAAACATCCACATTCCCTAAGTAGCTTGTAATCACTTAATGCATATTTTCCACTTCCACTATTCTGATATATAAAGTCCTAAGAGTTGAAATTAATAAAAGTTGTCATTTTCACTGGTTCTTAATGATAATGAATAAAACTGGCATTATTTCCTATGGAAACTTAGCATTCATACCATGAGAAGTTGGTGCTATCACCTGAATTTGTGATAAGATGACAGCAGTTTTACACACCATTGCTTTTATACTACATATAACATCAACCCAGAGCAAAACAGGCAATACATCAGTGCTGTTATTAAGAGCTTTGATCTATGGACTCTTAAGAATTCCATGAAGGGTCTGGAGTGATAGCGCAGTGGTAGGTCACTTGCCTTGCATGTGGCTGCAACAGAGGGATCTGTGTTAGATCCCTTGCGACCCATATGGTCCCCCAAGCCAGAAACAAATTCTGAGCACATAGCCAGGAATAACCCTGAGCATCACTGAGCATCACTGTGTCCCCCCCAAAAAAAAATTCCATGACATCGCGTCAAAATTAGAATCACTCACTATACTACATTTCACAGCTTTATGCATGAGCAATGTTTAAAAAGTTGCGATATAATTACATTTTGGAAGTAGCATCCCAACCTGTATTCTTGGGGGACATTCCCAGAGATTCTGAACCAACCAGGTCAGCAATTCAATGTTACAGCCCAAGGATGAGAGGCTGCTCAGGCACTGTAGTGCTTGTGGATTACCTAGGACACACCAGAAGAGCTCAAAAGGACTCCAATATCATATCTGGAGATCTTTGGGGGTATTATAACGTGTACTAGAGAGCATACTGGGGACAGTTATATGCAAAGCATGCACCTTTACCATTACTCTGTGCTATCTCTCTAGCTCATAATCAAAATCAAAATAGGAACAATAATACCAAGAGTCAAACATAGTCGTCTTTTAAGAAGGGTAAAAAGAGACCTAATTTTTCATTATAGGACTGAACCATTATTTAATTCCTCAGAAGCATTTATCATTCTAATAAAAATTGAAAGGGGCAAGGGGACTAGTTCAGTGAGGTAAAGAATATACTTTGCACGCAGGAACAATGGTATCCATCCTCAGCATTGTATGGTATCACAAGCAATGCTGAGAATAACAACCTGAGCACTGGATCAAGCCAAGAACCAATCCTAAATACTGCCAGATTACTGGGCCCCTATCCTCCATCCCTGCCAATAACTAAAAAAACAACAAACCTAACTACAACTACAAGGTTATTCCAAATTTGTCCTGGGAACTCTTACATCTTCATATTGAGTCATAAAAAAAAAACTTAGATATTTAAGAGACAAGAAAATAAATTATTAGAAACACTGTAAAATAGAAAAAAATGAGTATGTAGAAAGAAAAATGCAAACCTAAACAAAAAGTGTCTATAAAAATCCACATCAGACTCCTGGACCTGTGCAGATACTGAGATCTCTAGATACAGAGGTCTGATTTTATCACCCAGGACTGAGCAGAAGTCTTCCAAACACCACGAAAGCACCAAAGGGAGAGTAAATGACCCTGAACGGAGTCTATAGTTAATCCCATGACAATATACTCCAAGGGTGGAGAAACTCCGTATCTCTTAGGCCAAGAGAATTTCTTTTCGAATGACCCCAATATTTACTGTGCCTGCGCAGGAGGGGGAAAAAAAAAAAGGCAAAAAGCACAAAACATTTTTTATCTATTTTTTATTTACCTATCTACTTTTTTGTCGATTTCTTTGTTTTGGTGTGGTTATTGAAGTTGTTGTCTCCATTTATATTTATTTATTTTTCTTCTTTTCTTTCTTTATGTGCTCTGCCATGTTTTTTTTATCTCAAGACCATGGCTTTTTTGTGGTGCTTATCTTTTTTTTTGGTTTTTGGGACACACCCGGCGGTGCTCAGGTGTTATTCCTGGCTGTCTGCTCAGAAATAGCTCCTGGCAGGCACAGGGGACCATATGGGACACCGGGATTTGAACCAACCACCTTTGGTCCTGGATCGGCTGCTTGCAAGGCAAACAGCGCTGTGCTATCTCTCCAGGCCCTGTGGTGCTTATCTTTATTATTGGAGTGCTCACTGGATATTTTATTTGACACTTCTTTTTGTACTGTTGGGGTGTTTCACCTTCTTTTTCCCCTTCGTCTCTCAAACCGATGATGAGAGCCTCTATAGATTTTGCCCATTTTCGGCATATTTGATTTTTTCCCCCAGTTTATTACTTTTCTCTTCTTCAAACAAAACCACATAACTTGAACTATCTAGTCCTGCCTCCCAGTTAGAGGGGGAAATAAGGGAAGTACCAAGACCAAACAGGTGTAAGACTTCTAAGTAGTAAGCTAGGTACAGAGGAGAACATATATTCTAGCAGCCCCGGGAGTGAGGGAGGAGAATATGGGAGATAGGATGGGAACGGAGGTGTAGGGAGGACAAATCGGTGATGGGAATCCCCCTGATTTTATGTAATTATGTACCTAAAATATTTTTGTCAACAATATATAAGCCACCATGATCAAAATAAAAATTATATTAAAAAATCAAAAATAAATAAATAAATATATGTTTACTTTAAAAAAAAATCCACATCAGGATCTCGGAACACAATCCTTGCTCAGCATCACCTTCTGCTAATTATACATTTTATGGTCAAGACAACGATTATTGAAGGTCAGGAGAAGGCATAATGGTTAAAACACCAGCCCTGCAATCCTGAGGCCCCAAGTGAGGAGAATTCTGGAGGCTTCTGATGTCTGTGATGCCCACAGTCACAAACAACTTCCAGCTAGATGTGTGCAAACAAAAAATAAATGGTGCTGGAACATAATAGCACAATGGGTAGGCCATTTGTCTTGCACGCAGCCAATGTGGGTTTGATTCCTGGCATCCCAGAGTCCCCAGAGACTGCCAGGAGTGATTTCTGAGTGCAGCGTCAGGAGTAACCCTGAGCACCACTGGGTGTGGAACAACCAAAACAACCAAAAAATAAAAAGAGAGTCTGACTCCAGTTAACTCCATAACTAAAACAATACGTGAGCACTGCAGCACTGTGACACCATTCCCACCTGCACATGCCTAATCACAACTAAAGGAGAATGAGTTCCTCTAGCAGCACAGTGGAGGCATGTGTGCCCCCTGACCTTGAGAATACTACAAGGAGTGTATAAGTGACCCCCAATCACCACTGCAATATTCACAGAAGAGAAGTAAGAAGAAATAAATGATGAAATTCAATATCCAAAGACACCACAAACCAGTAGATAGAAATGTCACACAAAGGGGCCGGGAAGGTGGCGCTAGAGATAAGGTGTCTGCCTTGTAAGCGCTACCAAGGAACGGACCGCGGTTCGATCCCCCGGCGTCCCATATGGTCCCCCCAAGCCAGGGGCGATTTCTGAGCACATAGCCAGGAGTAACCCCTGAGCGTCAAACGGGTGTGGCCCAAAAACCAAAAAAAAAAAAAAAAAAAGAAATGTCACACAAAGCTCTGACAGAACTAAAATCCTTCCTAAATTATGACAATAGGTAGAAAAATGCAATACCTGAAAAAAGGAATTCTGTGCCAAAGGAGATTTCTCTGCACTCTTCAAATTTCGCTGCTGAGCAATAAAGCAAATAAGATGGTTTGTTTCCGGAGAACCCCGAACACCAACTGTGGAGCGTCGTCTTGATTTTTTAAAGGAAGATGGCTTTCCTGTAAAATGAAAACCTTCTTTAACTTGAAGACCAACAATCTCCCAATCCTGTCCAGAATACGTTATTTGCAGAATCCATGAAATCATGACATATCCCAGAGTAAAAAGAACCTTATATACATGTGGTAGAGTCTAAATGTTAAATTATGGGCAAAGAAATACATGCACAATCACTTGGACAGGGAACTTGTCTACAAATTTATTGCACACCCAAAAGCAATAGCTGGCAAACAAAGGGCATTTATCAAACAGTAGTGGAATAAAACACATTCTAATTAATATTTCTCATTTTTCTCCATATGTGCTGCACATGGAATTTCCTTTATCAAACATGATAGTTACCCAGAGCATTAAGATTAAATAATAAATTCGAACCCTAATAATGAGAATGTATGAGGGAAATAGAAAGCCTGTCTAGAGTACAGGTGGGTGTTGAGTGGGGAGGAGGGAGATTTGGGGCATTGGTGATGGGAATGGTGCACTGGTGATGGGTGGCGTTCTTTACATGACTGAAACCCAAACACAATCATGTATGTAATCAAGGTGTTTAAATAAAATATATATTTAAAAAAGTTATCTTTTGGGAGGTCGAGTGATATCAGAGTCTTGCATGCTGTGGACCCGGGATGGATCCAGGTTCAATCCTGCACCTCATATGGTCCCCCAAGCCTAGCAGGAGTGATTTCTAAGCTCAGAGGGGGGAAGTGGGGAGGAGGAGTGTGTCGGGTTCACACTAAGCTGTACTCAGGGATCACTCTTGGGCACTGCTCAAGGGGCAGTATGCAAGTACTCAGTACTATGAATCCAGCTCTTTAATGCTATTTTTATACTTTAAAAGCACTTCAATAGAAACCTCTCTTACCTGCAGGGCTCTTTAGGAAGCTTTCAGGTGTGATTCCCAATTGCTCCACAGTGACTGAAGAAAAATTCATAGGTGATTTGAAAGTATCTGGTGTGCAAAGATTAGGAATCTCTGCAGCCGGATCCTTCCGAGGAGTTAAAAACTCCCCCTTTCCCAGATTCAAGGAGGCATTTTCTGAAACACAACAGTGTTGCGGAAATGAAACAGCAAGACAAATACCCAAACCTTAAACTTCACGGGGAGGCAAAAGAATGACTACATACCAGTATTAAGAGCAGTTTCCTGGTCTTCAAGATCCCCTTCTTTAGAAGTGGTCTCCATCTGAATAAAAATGAGAAGAAAAAGAAAAGTAAATAAGCATGACCTATTCATGAATGGGATTGATTGCCTCAAGATACTCATGCAGCGCTGAATCCTTATAGAAGCAAGCTAGCTTCAAAGGCCCGAAAGGCAATTCTTGGATGCATCTACTTGAAAGCAGTTTTGCAGCTAAAACCAGAGAAAGACAAGGGAAGAAAAATGCTGAGCGCGGCGAGACTAGGTTAGATTCCTTCAAGCCAGGGCCTGGTCCGTAGTACGAGTTCCCCCCTCGCTGCAGATACAGCTTTGAACCTTTGTCATTCAGGAAGAGCGAAATTTCAAAATGCACGAGGAAGGACCAGTAAACGCCGTGGACGAGACAAGCTAACACACTGCTGAGGAGCACGGCGCACAACCCTGACCAAAATCCGAAATCCAAACTGGGGCCATCACCCTACCTCCAAATTCCTCGTTTTGGTGCAGGATTTTTTTTTTTTTTGCCTTTTGTTGTGGATGATGCTGAACGGTAGACCGCAGCCAAGCGCAGTGGCTGCTAGACGTTGGTCTTCTAGGGTGTGTGTGTGTGTGTGTGTGTATGTGTGTGTGTGGGGGGGGGAACTAATCCCCACCCGGGGGTCCCAGGTCGGCCCAGCCGGGGACGAAGGCCGGTTCTGACACGACTACGCCGCTCGCAGCGCGCCGCTCGATTCAAATCAAAGCCCCGCCTCCTCGGCGACCGGATTTTTTTTTGTCCCTCGGTCCCTCCGCCGTCGAGAGTCGCACGTGCAAACTCTTCCAGCTCTCTAGCTCGCCGTTTCAGAAACCAATATGGTACCGAGGACTCGGCTCAAATCAATGGTAGTGGCAGGGAACACACTGGACCCGCTAGAGCCGCTCCTCACCTGGTGCCTACCGGGACTACTTTTCGTGAGACGCCCGCGGAAGAATCCTTGTGATTGACCCCAAACTCTAGTCACCGGCCTTCCGATTGGATGCTGAGAACTTCGAAATAAATTCACAGACCAATCCTGAGAGAACGCTAGGCGGCTTTCACCCAATCAGCACGTCCCGTAGGCGGCCACTTCCTCTGTGGGCGGAGCTAGTGAGGCGGGGTGACTGCGGTGGGGGCCTCTAGCCCTGAAGCCTTTGGGTTCCTTACCGCCCTCAAGCCCCGCCTCGTATGCAAAGAAGCCCTACCTGAGCCGGAGTTCAGTCTGCGCCTGCTCAGAAACGCCTAGTGCGCGGGGTTCGACCGCAGCTTGTTGCTCTGATTGGCTGAGAGATCTTCCCGTCTCTTAAAGACCGCAGTTGCTCTTCCCGCCCACTGTGTGGGCGGAGCTAGTAAAACCCCACCTTATACGAAGCGTTGATTGGCCGAAAGCTAACCGGTCCTGAAAGTTGATTGGTGGAGCTTGGAGTCAGTTTGGGCGCCACGGGGAGGGGGCAGGGCCCTCACAGGCTGGAGAGCCGCCGCAGGGGCGGGCGGGCGGCGGGGTGGGCGAGACGGGCTAGACCTGGCGGCCGGGCTCGGGCCGCGCGCGGTGGGGCCGGGAAGGGGAGTGAGGGCGCGCACGGTCGTGTGTGTCGGTCAAAGCAGGAAGGTGGCGAAGGGAGGCGAGGCCGAGTGGGAGGCGGGAGGGGACGGGCGGGAGGAGGAGGAGGAGGAGAAGCAGCAGCAGCAGAAGAAGCCCAAGGTGGGAGGAGAAGCAGGTGGGAGGGTGGCGGCTCCCTCTGGACCCGGCGGGGACGGCGCGATGAGGCGGGTGACCCTGTTCCTAAACGGCAGCCCGAAGAATGGAAAGGTAAAAGCCAGAAGGCGGGGCGGGACGAGAGGCGAGGCTGGAGGGCTTGGAGAAGTTGGGGGGCCTCAGAGGGGCGTGCGCCGGCTGCCGGGGCGTCCCCCTGAGGTGAACGTCGGGGCCCCTGGGCCTCCTCCCCGCCCCGGGGTGCCGGCCCTGGAAGCCCTCGGGGATCGGGTGGGGAGCCAGTCTTGGCGGCCCGGCTCACGTGCGGGACTCGGGAGCCGGAGGGCGACGGGTGCGGGGAGGGCCGCGGGCACCTGGGCGCTGAGATGACAGTTCCTCTTCGCACCTCCTCCTCCCCGGGCCATCCCCGGGAGGGCGCGCTGGGGCACCCCCTCCTTGGTGCCGAGGTGCTGAGGAAACGGGGTCCCCCTCGGGAAAGTTGGTGGTGACAACTAAGACATGCAAAGTGAGAGCAGATTTTTTTTTTCAAGAAAGGAAAAAAGTTCCACTCTTGAGCTTTTTCAGATAATAGAGCAAATCTTCCTAATTCTGTTTTCTCGAATTGCAAACCCAACATTTTTTTTTCAACCTTCTGGGAAACGCCCCCGCCGCCGCCTTTTAAAAAGGGGCCCCCAAGTTTCTATCCTAGCTTTAGGATGTGTCGCCTAACTACAAAAAAAGAAAAAAATCAAAGAGTGGCGATGAATGAATTTGGATGGATTTGACATTGAGCTGCTGCTGCTGCTGTTTGTGGGGTTACTTAGGCCTTTGCGGAGGGTGTGGCTTTCAATATTTTATTTCCTAACGCTGCAGCCAGCCCAAAGGAATCCTGTTTTCTTTTCTCAGCCTCTTGCCCCACTCCTGAAAGTTGTTCCTCTGCTTTGGAAAATGTGACTGCACCATTCCTGATCAGACTGCGGCGGAGTGTTGTTCTAGAAATAGTGAAGTCTGAGGGAAAGGTAGACGGATCTCGAGTTATTTGCAGACTACATGGTTTTCTGCATATTTGGGAGATGTAAAAAAATTTTTACTAGCTAGTGTAATTGTGCCCTGGAAGGAAAAAATGACTTTTCTCCAACTTTCTGAAGTTTGGAGTAAACATGTTCCAGCCACCGTGTAATCTGTCTATAAGTTTGTGTTCATATCTTAGAAATTTAATAAGAATGCTAAATCGTGGCCAGGGTGCTAGCACAGCAATTCGGGCATTTGCCTTGCATACAACTGACCTCCGTTTGATCCTCTGCATCCGAGATGGTCCCCTAAGCCTGCCTAGAGCAACTGAGTGCAGAGGAGTAACCCTTGAGTGCTGCTGCGTGTGGCTCCCAAACCAAAATAAATTTTTTAAAAAATAACCAGATCGATAGATTAGAACTGCCTTACATTCAAGTTCTTGAGTTCTCATTTTGGAATATATTCTCAATCACGGACCCCTGGTGTGCCCCCCCCCAGTATACTCCATGAAGGTATTTAGAACAGCCATAAGTATTTAATTATGCTCTAATTCTCGTCGAGAACCCCTGAATTTTGTTACTGGAGATTGGTTCCATTAATTTTACTAGGGTCTTTTCTTTTTTCTTCTACATAAGTGCACTCAGAAGTGCAGGCCTGATGCTGTATGCTCTGTCCACTGCTTGGGGCCACTATTGTGGGAGGCTTCAAGAAACACAGGGCCTCCAGGTTGCCAGTAAGCACCATAGTCCCATCCTTTGTCAGACTATATCTAATATGTTTAAAAAAAAAATCAAGAATTTTTTAAAAATTCTTAAGAATCTTAAAAGATTTGAAGGAGAAATTATCTCAAAATAGCTAAAGATATTATAGCTAAAATGGAGCATGGTATAATTATAGTCCATTAAAATTAAGCATATTAAAATTATAGCCCAAACTGGAACAAAATATAGTAATTATAATTCAGTATTTAAAAGATTCTTACTATTCAACTGAAGGACAGTCCTTTCTTTTGTTTCTTTTTTTAATTTTTTTTTAAATTTTTATTTTGATCATAGTGGCTTACATATCTTTCACATTAGTATTTTAGGTACATATTAACATTGAATCAGGGGAATACCCACTACCAAATTTGTCCTCCCCCCTACCCCGTTTCCTTTCTGCAACCCATATCCCCCACCATCACCCCCCCCTCCCCGGGCTGCTAGAGTAGGTGGTCGCCTCTTTGTCTAGCTTACTATCAGTGATCATACATCTGTTTGGTCCTGGTGCCCTCCCTTGATTCTCCCTCTATTTGAGAGGCTAAGCTAGATAAATAGTTAAGTGGTTTTGTTTGAGGGAAAGAAAAGCAATTGAATGGGGTAAAGAATAAGAAAAAAAAATTAAAAAATTAAAATATACTGAAAATGGGCGGAGTCCTTCTAGTGGCTATCAACCTCAGTTTGAGAGAGGACATGAAGAAGGTAATTGAAATACCATAACAATACAAAAATTAATGTCAAATTAAATATCCAGTGAGCCCTACAGCAATAAAGAGAAGCACCACACAATAGTCTGGGCTCTGAAATCAAATCATGCCGGAGTTTGGGTCATGCCTGGCAATATTCAGTGGTTGCTCCTGGCTCCTCTGAGAACAATTTGAGGTGCCAGGGATTGAACTTGGTTCAACAGCCCTCAACTGGAGGACATTCTGAGGTAGAGTTGTTTTTCATTTTGCAGCTGATTAGAAAAGTTATAATTATTCTTACTTGACACAAGAACAAATACCACATAGCATCTTGCATTTTTATGTCTATAAAGTGGGGCTGGAGCAGATCTTGCTGATCCGGGTTCAATTCCCGGCACCCCAGGATGGTCCCAAGATTGAGCATAACCAGGAATAATCCATAAGTGCAGAGTAATCCTTGAGTACTACTGGGTGTGGCCTCAAAATAAATCAATAAAATAGGGCTCAGAGAGATAGCATATTGAGTAAGGTGTTTGCCTTGCACATATCTGACCAAGATTCTCTTCCTGGTACCTCATTTGGTCTGCTGAGCACCACTGGTTGTTATTCAAGCCCCCCTCCCTCCCAATCAAAGGTATATTCAATTACTTGATCTGTTACCTGATCTGAGGGTCATGCTAAGGGTGAGCCTAAAATGGAAAAAAGTTAAACGAGTTCCTCACTGATTGTTCTACTTTGGTATATTGTGATATACTGAAACTTTTAAGTGATATGCTAAGATTTTTATTCAAATTTGGATAAGGGGAGCTGCTCTGGACTTGCTCCCTATGGTACTTACTGGAGAACCATGGGGTGCTAGGATTTAAGGCATTATCCTCTGGAAAAGTGAATATCTCAACTCTCCAGCTTTGTATTCCTCTCTCTCCAGCCTGTGTTACTCATTTTTAATTGTTTATTTAATGAATATAGTCAGTTCTTTTTTTTTATTTAATTTATTTTTTTATTTTTATCAAAGTGGATTACAAATCTTTCACAGTAATATTTTAGGTGCATAGTGATATTGAATCAGGGACGTTCCCACCACCAATATTCTCCTCCTGCCCCTGTTCCCAGCATACATCCCATATCCCTCTCTTTCATCCCCCAGGCTGCTACTATAGTGGTCTGCTCTGTGTCTAGTATGTTGTATATTGGGTATTGATTCTTTTGTCGTTGGCTTTGGATTTGGTGCTTAAGTTTGAACCTTTTTATATTTCTAATTAATGTTCATATGTCTTTGGTCTTGTTACCCTCCATTATTTCCCCCTCCATTAGTGGGGCGAAACAAGCTGGTTCAAGTTGTGTGGTTCTATTTGAAGGAAAGAGAAAGAAAATAATAATAAAATAAAATGGGGCAAAAATCAAACAAGCAAAAATATGAGAGGAGTCCTTCTAGAGTCTATATCTATCTGTTTAAGAGCAGGGAGGGAGAAGGAAGAAAAACATAACTATACCAAAAAATATAGATAAATAAGATAAAAGATAAAAAAAAAATCAAACAAAAAACTTGAAAATCACCAGAGCAATATAGACAGCAGCCATGCAATAACCACGGTCCTGAAAAAAAAAAAAAGCACAAAAGGAAAAAAACCCAGCAATGAACAACATATGTTACTCAATTTTAACTAAATTGACCGTCACCAAAATACTAGGTGGCTCTGAAAGACTCCTTTTAAAGAGCTGCAAATTAATAATTTTACATTTACAAGAAAAGCAAAGAATTGACTTCATGACATCTTTCACAATATAAACTATAGTGTTAAAAAAGAAGTTTGGATGGGGCCAGAGTGACAGCACAGCATTTGCCTTGCACACGGTCAACCCTGAATGGACCCAGATTCAGTATCTACCTAGCCTGCCAGGAGCGATTTCTGAGCACAGAGCCAGGAATAACCCCTGAGCATCACTGTGTGTTGCCCAAAAACAAACAAACAAACAAACAAATAAAAAGAGTTTAAGGTCAGAGCTATGGTACAGTAGGTGGGGCATTTATTTGCCTTGCACAAAGCCAAAGCTAGTTCAATGCCGTGTACTGTTATGTGGTGTTCCCACCTGCACCCCCTCCCCAGCCACCAGGCATGATCTCTGAGCATAGAGCCAAGAGTAAGCCCTAAACATTGCAGGGTGCTACCATATAAAATATTAAAAATAAGAGGGAAAGAAGACAACATAATGAAAGAGAGAAAGAGTTAATCTCATTGGATCTGAAAAAAAAAAAAAGAATAGTTTCTTTTTGTATATGTGATTACTATTTGTGTGTAAAATATATTTATTGGGGTTTTTTTTCACTGTTTAAAATTTCAGAAGTTTAGTTCTGGAACTTTATAATTATTATAATTCCACTCCCATCAATGTTTGAAATAACATTTGCCCTTGTCCCCATTTTCTCCTTTTCTTTCCTTTTCTATGTCAGGATCAGATCCAGAGCTTCATGTATATGGTAGGCACACTTAATGCTGCTCAACTTCATTCTAAGCCATCATTTTAAAGAAATGCCAGATTTTAAAGACTATTGGAAATCACATTAAATACTTCTATTAATAATAAACTTCTAAATGTTTGAAATATTAGCTAATAATAGGATGAACTCATCCAGTTTGCTAATTTAAGAATATTTTCCAGTACATTAAAACCAGTTTCCAAATCTATATATATATATTTTTTTTTCTTTATTTTAAGGATTGGAGGCTGGAGAGAGATGGATAGTACAGTGGTAGGCACTTGTCTCTAACTCATCAGACCTGTATTTAAACCCTTGCACTAAAACCCCACCAGAAGTGATCCCTGAACAGAGAACCAGAAGTAAGTCCTGAGCACTGTCGGGTGTGGAGGGACAACTAAAACAAACCACAAGGAATGAAGTCAGTCTTACATTTGGCAGAATTTCACTAAATTTAATGCTGTTGAGGGAATTATTACTGGCAGCTGAAATCTTAAAGGAATGCAAGTTGTTATGTCATGGAAATAGTTATTTTTGACAGTGTGTAGTATAGTTTACAAATAAGTTAAATTAATATGTTCTACCATTTGGGGTGCATAGTCAAACATTTGAATGTTCTAAAAGGTTGGTATATGAGCCATAGAAATAGTAAAGTGTCTAGACTGCTTTCTTGTAAGCGGCTGACCTAGTTTGATGCCTGGCACTCCTTATGGTCTCAAGGAGTGACCCATGAGCACAGAATCAGAAGGACTGAGATTTGATAACCAAAACCAACCACATGAATACTAAATTGCTTTTATAACTTCAAAATATTCAATATGTGAAAATTATATAACAATTTATTCATTCAGCTGCCATTTATTAACTACCATATTTGTATACGCTGTCATGTCTTGTACTGCATAGTAGAATATTAAATAGATCTTAATTCTATACCATTTACCATCTTGGTCCAGGGAATAATTGTTTTCTGTGACTTTGAATTAGATTTCTGAAATTAACTCTGGATTTGGATCCATTGTATTACTAAAGTTGAAAAAAGTGAAAACCTTAGTTTTCACACATTAGTAAGAACACATTAGTAAGAACTTTGTGCAGTCTTGCTCTTCAAGAAAAAGTCAATGGGGCCGTAGTGGTGGCACAAGCGATACGTCATCTGCCTTGCCCGTGCTAGCCTAGGACGGATCTCGAATCGATTCCCTCATTATCCCATACGGCTCCCCAAGCCAGGAGTGATTTCTGATTTCCAGGAGTAACCCCTGAGCGTCACAAGAGAAAGAAAGAAAAAGTCTAAAACATTTCGGGGCCGGAGAGATAGCATTGAGGTAAGGTGCTTACCTTTCATGAAGAAGGTCATCGGTTCGAATCCCGGCACCCCATATGGTCCCCCGAGCCTGCCAGGAGCAATTTCTGAGCACGGATCCAGGAAAAACCCCTGAGCACTGCTGGGTGTGACCCAAAAACCAAAAAAAAAAAAAAAAAAAAAAAAAACATTTCAGACATAGAAAATAATATAAAGATTTAATAAGCACAACAATTAAAAGGAAAATAAGATAGTAAATTATCAATGAGCATTGATGCATGCAAGTTAATGTGTTCATCCATTTCTCTTTCCACTACCTCTCTATTAATGTAACCATTTTCATAGTGTGTTCTTGCCACATTTTGTTACTTTTGCTAAACACACACACACATATGCAAGTAAATTTTTTAAAAGTACCTTTGTGACAGTTCAAATTAGTATTATACTTACATAGGATGTTTTTGCTTTGCTCATTCAATAAATATTTTGTTATTCCATGCATTATAATTTGTATATTTATAGGTTCTTTTCACTACTCTGTAGCAACCTATTATATACAAATACTCAGTTTGGGACTGGAAAGATAATACAGAGATGAGGTTTTTGCCTTGCATGTTTGATCCTTAGAGCTGGACATGGCCTTCTGAGTACCACTAAAGATAACACTAAACACAAAGGCAGGAATATTCCAAATTTTCCACCGGAAATAAACAAAAGGTAAAAGTAATTTCTGAGCACAGAGCCAGAATTAACAATTGAGTGCCACTGGGTGTGGCCTAAAACAGCAACCCTCAAAAAAGAAAGCAAGCTAGGTAATTGCTAGCTAGATTCAACTCCCAGCTCCTTATATGATCCTCTTGAGTTCTAAAGAAAACCCCAATACTGTTGCCAACTGTGGCTCACCACACCATTTCCAACCAGGAAAACAGTATAGATAAATAAGTAAGTTTCATGTTTAGTGGTGTGATTTCACTTGATTACATCACCTACATTAATACAGCAGGTGCTTTTTTTTTAATATCATGAAATAGGTATTGTGGGGACTGGAGCAATAGTATGGCAGATAGGTTATTTGCCTTGCACACAGCAGGCCTCAGGGGCATCACATATGGTCCCATGAATCTGCCAGGAATGATTTCTGAGCACAGATCCAGGAGTAACCACCGGGTGTGGCCAAAAATCTAAACAAAACAAATATTGTGGGGATACAAATATTTCAGATGTGCATATTGAATACTTAAATATGGGTAAATAGGTAACAGTTTGAAAGTGGTGTTTAAAGACAAATTAAAACTTTATTAAACTGCTAAGTCCTGTCAGACAGTTTATTTTCCCAATAGGTGTACCTATTGCATTTGTTATAGGATCTGAAATTTAGAGAAAACTAAGTTAAATAGTGCTTATACATTTGTGGCTCATACAGTTTCAAAGACAAGTTTCTTGACTTTCTTCAAAGAAACTTACATTTCAAGTATAGTGCCCAGGTAGAGTAGATAATCACAATGACATGAAAACTTCCATGTGCACACTGGAAAGTATAACGTGAAACAAATAACTCGTGATTATTTTGTAAATGTTTTTCTATCAGGACAGTATATGCTTAGTACATAAATATTAGGATATCTGTAATATATAAGATTTCCATTGATGCTTTCCTTAATAAAGTTATCTTAAATAAAGGTGCATGTCCTTTGACTTAAAACTTTCTCACCAACCTAAAATCTTAAATCTTTAAAACTGTATATGACATTTCTACATGTTTTTTTTTGTTTTGTTTTGTTTTTTTTTTTTGGTTTTTGGGTCATACCCGGCTGCGCTCAGGGGTTACTCCTGGCTGTCTGCTCAGAAATAGCTCCTGGCAGGCACGGGGGACCATATGGGACACCGGGATTTGAACCAACCACCTTTGGTCCTGGATCGGCTGCTTGCAAGGCAAACACCTCTGTGCTATCTCTCCGGGCCCGACATTTCTACATGTTTTAATGATACTTTGATTTGTTTGGGTTTTAGTATCACAATATAATTTCGCATGTGTTAGTATGCTTGAAGCAGTCAAACACAGGTATTCTACTTGAAAAATGTCAAGAATACCCTCCAATTTAAAAAAAAAAAGTATATTGGTCTACCATAAGGGACTTTTCAGATTTTTAGAACTATAAGATTCTGTGTGTGGTTTTAATTGTTTTTTCAAATTGGTGACTCTTTAGTGTCATATAAATGATACCATTGATTACAAGATTGTTTACTAATAAAATAACTTTGTAAAAACCCCATATAGGGATATTTGACTGAATCTGAGGGTTGCCAACGCTTTCAAAAATGTTATTTACTTTAAGTATTTGACTTGTTACCTTATTTTATATATCCAAGATCATTTAAAAATTTTTCATACTAAAAGGGGTTAAAAGTAAAAATAGTTTAAAAGTCCCTGATCTATACACACTTGACCCCAGAACTTAGGGAGGACAGAGAAACAAAAAAGAATTCAAGGTGGGAAGGAAGAAGATGAGAAAGGGAAGTCATGAGGTTAAGGGTCGGATTTAGATTATACTGGTGATGTGGGAGAGTGAGATAGCTATATATCCAAAACACAGACTCCACAATATTGAAAACATGAGATCTAAGTTGAAATCACTGAACTTTGTAATGTGCCTGTGAAAGTAACAGGAGGAGGATCAGAGGTCTGGATGTTGAAGTTGAGAGCAATGATGCAGGGAGTTGACAGTGGTCTGGGAAACATTATATACCCAAAACTACCCAACTATTAACTTTGTAAATCATTATTATTAACTATTAATATTATTAATATATTGTTATCAATATATTAATCAACTGTTAACTTTGTAAATCATATAAAATCTTATTTCATAAAATAAAATTTTTAAAATTGAAAAAAGGTAAACTTTTTTAATTCCAGTTCTTCTATTAAAAAATAACAAAAACCCTGATCTAGAGTAGTGGCAATCTCAAATTACAACTTTTCCTGATTGCCCAAGTATAATATAAGTGCATAGTAATATCTGGAAAATAAAATTTCACAAGAAAATAATCTCCCATATTTCATTTCCCTAATAGCCACTTTGAATGGTATTCTGAGTATCACTTTAGAATTGCATTTGTATGCACTTCGTTGTTCAAGACAAGAGGGTCAGTGGAAAGACTTAAATATGCACTCGAAAGGTGTGTCCTGGTTCAACACTCTTGAGGGTAATGAAAATTTAATCCATCATTTGAGAAATATTTGTTAAAGACCTATACCAGCTGAAATAGCATTTAATCAAGTGGATCTTTCTCTTAATATTGGCATGGTTATTTTCTGGATGTCTGAGATTAGGATAGTACTCGAGATATAATTCTTTAACATTATTCATTAGCATTACCAGAGGGATTGTTTATACATTCCCACAGTAAGTTTTTTTGGAAATTAAATTTTTTATTAAACATTATAACTAAATAGAAAAATATTTGGTGAATAATAAATTGTGTTTTCATGCCAGTGCTGTTTTAAGTGAGATAAAAATAAAGGTTAAGTTTCTCTGGAATATGTTATCCTTGGTAGTTGAGTGATTTACTAAGAAAGACCATTTTATGTTTTGATTGCCCTGAGAATAGAAGCTAAACTTCGGGACAAATTTAGTTCAGTGGAGAAAATAGGAAATCTGGCTTCTATACAAACCCTCTGCATAAAGCAACAAATGGGTTTTATATTGGACTTACCACCTTACTGTGAGTGGCTATGTTGTGGTCAAGTCTGTCAAAATTGAAAGAGATGCTTCATTTTATTCTGCTCTTTGAAATAGCACTATTTAATGGTACTTTCTGGGATAATGGAAATATTTCATTTTTTTTTTTATTTTTTTGGTTTTTCGGCCACACCCGGCAATGCTCAGGGGTTACTCCTGGCTATCTGCTCAGAAATAGCTCCTGGCAGGCACGGGGGACCATATGGGATGCCGGGATTCAAACCAACCATGTTGGGTCCTGGATTGGCTGCTTGCAAGGCAAACACTGCTGTGCAATCTGTCCGGCCCTTCATATTTTTGTTTTTTAATAGTGACCACGAGCTAATGTGGCTATGAGTACTTGACATAAGGCAGGTACTTGACATAACTGATGAACTGATTTTTAACTTTAGTTTTATAAGTTTGAATGTAAAAACCTTGTAAACAAATGGCTTTAAATTAAGTAGTTCAGCTTTAAAACATGTCAAGTAAACTTTTCTTTCAATAGGAGATGCTGACTCTGAAGGGGAAAATTACAATCACAGAGAAATAGTAAACAAAAATGTGAACTGTTTATGAAAATACATTGCAATGTATAATACACTAATATTTAAAAACAGGAGTTGAGGCCAGAGTCATAATACAGTGGGAAGGCACTTGTCTTGCAAACAGCTGACCAGGGTTTGATCCTCTGCATCCCAGATAGCCCCTCAAACCTGCCAAGAGTGATTCTCTTAGTAAACCTGAGCACCACTAGATTTGCAACTAGCCCCCAAAACAAATAAAAATGAGGGCCCAGGTGATAGCACAACAGGAAGAATATTTCCCTTGCTGCACAAGGCTGACTTGGTTTCAATCCCCACCAACACATAATCTCCCAAGCCTGCCTGGAGTGGTTTCTGAGTGCAGTCAGGAATAATCCCTAGCACCACTTGGTGTGCCCCCCCCACCATGAGAATGTCATTAAGATGTTAAATGTGCTTATGATACAGGCTGCTGAAAAAAGAGAGGTAAAAATGTGCTGTGGGAGGAAGTTGATATAAGAAAAATGAGGGGATAATGTCAGGCAAGTATAAGACTAGTATAAGAAAGCAGAGAAGTAATAGGAGAAAGAAAATTAGATATTCCCAATTCTAGCAGCCACAACAGTGCTGCTGCTGCTGGGAAAGTGGAATTTTTTTGCTCTTTGGACCCCCCTTCCAACAACTGTAATGCACTTTTGCTTTAACTTTAGTTTATCTCATTCCTTGCCTTTTGGCTCTTGTCTTTCTTCTGCCCTTCTATCTTTGGTCTACCAGGTTTGCTATATATAATGACCTTGGTACTATAGTTCTTTTTCACTTCCAGAAAATTCTGTCTGCAATGATAATTACTTTTAGTTTGTATAGAAATTTAAAATGATTGTGCCAGGTGCTTTTCATTACCCTTTCTAGTCATTGTATGACTAAAATATGTGTAATATAAAATTTAACACGTGAGCCTGCTTTCATTTATATTTCAGTGATGGTGACTATATTCACTCTGTATGTAACCAGCACTGCTAATTAGTTCCAAAACATTTTCTTCATCCCAAACAAAATCTCATGTAGCAGTAATTCTTTATTCTCCCTCACCCTGATAATTCTTATTCTACTTTCTCTCTGAATTTGTCCCTCATATACATGGTATCATACAGTACTTACCCTTTTATGCAACTGGCTTATTTTAATGTTTTTAAATTTCTTTCAGGTTGTAGTACATATCCAATTTCATTTTTTATTGGCTGAATAATATTCTATTGTGTATATATACTGCATTTTGTTTATTCACCCATCTGTTATAAGCCCTTGGGTTACTTACGTATTATTTTTTAAAGCCTATTAAAATTCCTTTAGAATTGAACTCACATTCCCCAAATGCACTGACTTCTTGAGCAATTATCCTTTTGATCCATGAGAAACTAGTTGGAATTGAAGTACACTGTTTATGAAAGCTAGCAAACAAATCTTCCTACACCTTGCTGCTATTTATGTGTATTCAGTGTCCACCATACTATAGTCACTGGTGAACAAAGGACCTGCATCAAGTCTTACTTCAGATGGTACCAATATCCTGTGGGAAGTCAATTTCTTTCTTGATACTTAATGTTTAGCATCTCACCCACTTTTTCAGAGATGCTTATTGAGAGCAGTAGTACTATACAACTCACCCTCCAGGAACTTATCCTACAGTCATGAGCAAAGCAACAAATTCACTGCATGTAGTTCTTAATCCCATACCTAAGCATATATCTCTAATTTCAATCTATCTGATTGAAAACAGGACAGATCAACTCATGGACCCAGTTATTGTATTCAGAATGTTAGCTAAAAATCTGGAGATTTATAAAGTAAATAACACGTAGATGTGAAGGATTAAGTGAGGTGGGACTGTGTTATATTTTATATGTTAGTTTTTATGGTAACTATTAAACAGCAGTAAGTTGTTCCAATTTTAAAAACAATTCCCATAGCAAAGGAATCATGTGGAAACAAAGGCCTAATAGTTCTTGGGTACTTGGCTAAGCATTACATCAGACATTAATTCATTTCATCCTCATAACAAGTTTCTAGTGTAGGTGCAACTATTTGCATCATTTCTAGTTAAACCAGTTCAAGCTGAAATTAGTTAAATTATCTAAAGTTGATAAGTAGAAAATGTCAGAATCAAAAATCAAGTGCAAGTTAGTTTCAGAACTAGTGCACTATGTTAATAACCCCTTAAGAATCTAGATTCCTTTTGCCAGAGATGATTTCTTATTTTCTCAGTTTGAATCTCAGTAATTGAGGACTTAGTAATTGAATAATACTAGCTTTGCCTCAAAGACAAGGAAATTATTTTACAAATTATTATATGATCTTATATGATAAATCTTTTTCAGTTTTTGATAGTGTGATGGTCTGAAATTGCGATGAATGCAGTACATAAATTCATATTAATCTGGTTTATTTACAGGTGGTTGCTGTATATGGAACTTTATCTGATTTGCTTTCTGTGGCCAGCAGTAAACTCGGTATAAAAGCCACCAGCGTGTACAATGGAAAAGGTGGCCTGATTGATGATATTGCTTTGATCAGGTAACCGTCACCTTCGGACATAAAGTATCTCAGAGTGATTTCTTTCCCTTTTTTTGAGTGGGGGGTTGGGACCACACCTGGTGATGATCAGGGGTTACTCCTGGCTATGCGCTCAGAAATTGCTCCAGGCTTGGGGAACCATATGGGACTCTGGGGATTGAACCAAGGTCCGTCCTGGATCAGCCGCATGCAAGGCGCCCTACCGCTGTGCTTTAGCTCTGGCCCCAGATGATTTATTTCTTTAAAACAAAGTGTCTATTCCATCTTCATGGAATCACAGAATTTTGAAGCAGGAAGAAATTTAACAAAGATTACAAAGAAAGACAAATAAATGAAGGACTGGTTCTATCATTTACATTTTGACGGTTATATACTTTATCAGTAAATGCATTGCCCAAGATACCTCTCACTTAGTTGGAAAATTAAGAGTTTTTTAAATTGATGGTGTCAAGTTAATGATGCTCTAAATTAATTTTATTTAAATCCAGATCTGAATGATCTTTTAATATAATATAACCTTGAAAATGAAAATAAATCACTTAAGTTCTATTATTTTATAAATAGGGGAACTAAGCATTTGAGAAATTATGATATTTATTAGACCATGCAGTTTAGAAATTTATTTTTGTTAATGAAAACATTTTTGTCTTAATTTATAAAAGTTAGCTGGCATAAAAGCAGAAAAGATCCAAAACTTCTTTTTAAAATCTAAAAGGGTAATATCTTAATGTTTTAATATTTATCTCCCAGTATCTTTAAATTTCTTGAATAGTTGAAGTGCATTGTTGAATGATGAATTAATATAATTTTACATCAGTCTAATTTTTTCCTAAGTACAGACTAAGAAAAAGCCAATGTTTTCCTATGATAGGAAAGTAAAAAAAATTAAAAGATAATTCATTATTGAAGCCTTCTAAACTAGAAAATATCAGGCATATCTGATAGTACAGTTGATAGGGCATTTACCTTGCGTGTGGCTATCTTAGGTTCGATTCATGGCACCACATATGGTCCCTGAACTTGCCATGAGTGATCCCTGAACACCGTCAGGTTTGGCTTCCAAGCCAAAAAAATATAAATATACATAAATCAGAAAATACCATATTTAATAGTTTGTATCTATCGTTACAATTTCTTTTTTTTTTCTTTTTTTTTTTTTTTTTTTGGTTTTTGGGTCACACCCAGCAGTGCTCAGGGGTTACTCCTGGCTGTCTGCTCAGAAATAGCTCCTGGCAGGCACGGGGGACCATATGGGACACCGGGATTCGAACCAACCACCTTTGGTCCTGGATCGGCTGCTTGCAAGGCAAACGCCGCTGTGCTATCTCTCCGGCCCCTATCGTTACAATTTCTAATGTTTAATGTATATTAAAAGTAAGATGTGGGGCCAGAGTAGTGGCACAAGCGGTAGGGCATTTGCCTTGCTCGCCCTAACCTAGGGCGGACTGCGTTTAAATTCCTTGGCGTTCCATATAGTCCCCCAAACCAGGAGCAATTTCTGAGCGCATAGCCAGGAGGAACCCCTGAGCATCACCGGGTGTGGCCCAAACAAACAAAACAAAAAAATAAGATTACTATAGTTGGGAGAAGGTATACACAGATAGTAGAGATTATGGATTGTTTGTAATCATTTACCTTCACTGGCAGTATGATCACATAGTGGGTCAACATTTATAGCATGGTTACCTAAAAGTTATGCCTCTTATATATTTAATAGGAAAAGGTATGTTCTTTTCAAAGCACAGATCATCTGGTAATTTAATTTAGTAGGAATCTGTAGTACTAAAAAATAAAAGTTTATAAAAAGAATTGGCTGTGAGACTAATTAAAGTTCATGATTTGTTGTTTTTCCATCCTAAAAGTACTTGATCTTTCTTTAAATTTATAGACAGTTCTGGAGGTTAAACAAAGCTCTAGAAACTTCACTTGTTTGCAGTATAAATTGATAGCAAACCTGTATTTTACATATGACTATATTGTGGGCTCTATTCAGTATGTTTAATGTAATTTCTGTATTTTATGATGATTTATAAACTTTTGATCTCCACAGGGATGATGATGTTTTGTTTGTGTGTGAAGGAGAGCCCTTTATTGGTAAGTGACTTTAAAACCAATTTTGTCTGCCAAAATAAATATATAAGTGTGTATATATATATATATACACACACACACACATATATATTTGATATATATAATTTTAGTTGTGCTCTCCCCAGTTCATTTTGTTTTTCTCAGAGATTAATAAGCTTTGATTTCTTTATTTTTAAATTTGATACCAAAGATTACACCCTGCAGGGCAAGTGCCCTACTGGCTGTACTATCTATGTGGCCCAGTCTTGTTGAGAATTGAAGAGCATACTTAGGAAACTTTTTCAAATCTGAGGTCCATCATTTAATCTGATTCAGCTTCTTCCTTTAAACATACTGATGATACATTCCTACTCCTTTTGCATTGTTATTGACAGGAATACCTTATTGCTTCATTTTTTTTTAGATGTTAGCTATGGTTATGGTTCTTGCTGTCCTAGTAGCTTCCCCCACACACACATTTTGCTGTGTCTATGCAAAAAAAAACCCTGCCATGCACACACCATTTATTTTTATTATTATATTTTTTTATCTCATCTTTTAAATTAGGCTCTCACCTTTTTCATTGAACCTTGGGAAATGGATTACTTTATTTTACCATATATTCCTGCTTTTTTCTATAAAACTAAGAGGAAAGAGGGCTAGGGGTGGCCCAAAAAGGAAAAAAAAAAAAAAAAAAACACTAAGAGAAAGCAATAAAGAAAGGCTGGGGCTAGGGGCCAGGGGCCAGGGGCCAAGTGGCCTCGGAAGCATTGGCAGGGAAATAAATAAGGAACTAAATATCCAAGCCAAAGTAAACGATAATAGAATGAAAGGAACTAAACTTAAACAATCTAAACTCAAAGGGACTTGTTACACTGGCAGGCCAGGAGCCAAAGTGTGATGGAATAAGATGCACTCTATGTCCGTTGGTGGAGGGAGGGTGACACTGGTGGTGAGAAGGGCCCCGACTCATTGTATATCTGAAATTCAACTATGAAGGACTGTAGATCACAATTAATTCAATAAAATAATACTAAAAAAAAAAGAAGAAGAAGAAAAGAAAGGGGACGGAGAGATAGCATGGAGGTAAGGCATTTGCTTACCTGCAGGAGGACAGTGATTCGAATCCCGGCATCCCAAGCCAGGAGCAATTTCTGAGTGTAGAGTAATGAGTAACCCCTGAGTGCTGCCAGGTGAGACCCAGAAACCAAAAAAAATTAAAAAGGAGGGTAGCTTTTTTGTTTATTTGTTTTTTGCTTTTGGACCACACCCAGCAACCTAGGTTGAACTTCACCAACTCCTGGCTCTGCATTCAGAAATAGTTCCTGGCAGGCTCAGGGACCATTTAGGATGCTGGGGATTGAATCCAGGTTCATCCTGGGGTGGCAGCATGCAAGGCAAATGCCCTACTGCTGTGCTGTCACTTGGGCCACTAAGGTAGCTCTTTGTTTAAAAAAAAAATTGCTTAGAAAGATGTGAAAGGTGAGAAAAAGGAGAAATATTTGTTTTGAAGAGAGCACAAGGTTCTCCAGAATAAAAGTAAGCAAAGAAATATAGAGAAGCAGATGAGATGCCTGTTCAAAGCAGAGTACAGGTTTGAAGAGCAAGCCTGGCATTTTGTTTTTGTTTTGCTTTTAGTTTATTCTTTTGTGGTCATCTCCAAATCTCTAATCTTAATGCTTTTATCATTGTCTGTATGTCACTTCTAGATCCACAGACAGATTCTAAACTGCCTGAAGGATCAGCAGGCTCTCACACTGACTGGCTGACATTGAATGTTGGAGGGCGATACTTCACAACTACACGGTAGGTACATGTACATGTGCACTGAAGGACTTCATTACCATTTTTACTTTCGCATCAGTTTGCTGAAATGCTGCTGAAATATACCATGTGATGTGAAAACATTTTTTCAGGGTATTTTTTAAGCCAGAATAGAAAATAGTTAACAAGTCACTTCAGAGAAAGCATGAAAAGCATGAGTTCAGTTCTTAGAAGATGCTTTTTAGATACTAGGTAATAGAAGCATAGAACACAAATGATAATGATTAAAATTTGCAGGTGACTACTACATATGTTTGAGGGACAGGAAAAGTGCAAATGGTTCAAGAATGTTGTGTTATAAGAGCTTGCTTTTTAAGGGTAAATTAATATTGTTTATTCAAAGGAAATACCAAGTTAGAAAGGCGTTTGATAAAAGGCAACTTACTGCACGTTTTTGTTTCCCAGCATTACTCCTACCAGGTCATAGCATGCATCTTTTTGAGAGAGCAGCTGGGATCAAGTATACTCTTGACTTAAATATGTTTGTTTATAAAGACAAATGGAGAAATCAATTTTTTTCCCTGAATTCTTAGGAGCACTTTAGTGAATAAAGAACCCGACAGTATGCTGGCCCACATGTTTAAGGATAAAGGTGAGTGCCAAACACTGTTGTCATGTCTGTCAACTACTTTTACCTGTATTGACCATAGCGCTCTTACCCTCGTAATGAGATCAGTGTTTTTTACAAACAGTAAAAACTTACCAGCTTGTATGATTTTTCTCCTAAAAATTTCTAACTTTGTTTTTTGGTTCTTGGGGGGCTTTCTTCATATTTTAATGGATAACACAGGTGTCTGGGGAAATAAGCAAGATCATAGAGGAGCTTTCCTAATTGACCGAAGCCCTGAATACTTTGAACCCATTTTGAACTACTTACGTCATGGGCAGCTCATAGTAAATGATGGCATTAATTTATTGGGTGAGTTCCGAGTGTAATTAATTCCTCATATACTTAATAAGGTTATGGTTTTGGTTTCTGTTTGCATTTTCATAGTAGCATAGTATTTTTTTTAAATATGGAACGCTTCACGAATTTGCATGTCATTCTTGCACAGGGGCCATGCTAATCTTTGTATCATTCCAATTTTAGTATATGTGCTGCCGAAGCGAGCACCATCGTATATTTTTATAAAGTGAATATATACTTTATTTTTTAAAATTGAATACTTATAAAGGATGTGTAGAAGTGAATGCTTATTGAATTCTAAGTACATTTTGGTTCTAATGAGTAAAGATTTTAAAGGATTTTGATTTTTTTTTTATTTTAGTTGAATTTTTGCTTGACTTCAAAGTTATGGACCTCCCCATTATATTGAGATCTGAGTGGCTGAAAGAAGAACTTATCTTTTGGCTTCAAAAACTTGGACTAGAATCTCACTTCTACAGTTTACTAGACTTACTTAGATAAATTCTTTTAATCCCCTCATCACACTTATAATGTCAGAAGAATCTGTGAAGTTCATGGAAGTGGTGTAGACACCATCTTTCATTTAAAGCAGTAGTCCCATAATCAGAGTCCCACATTCATCAAGTGGTGGGAGAGTGACAGGCTTGTATGCCCCTGCTTCTACAGCTTCCACGGATATTTGCTCTCTTTCAGCTTGAACTTATGGTTCCAGGCTGTGATTTTTAAAATCCAAGAATCAAAAAAACATATGTGAAATATTCACATTTTGGAAGTACTCCAAGTCAAACATATCAGAATATACAAGATGCTTTTTTACAGTTTGTATAAGCAAAATACAAAACACTCAATAAACTTTTATTGTTGCCTTATTACACTTTATATTTTCTTTAAAACCCATGCAAAAAAAAATTACTTGACTCTTTTGTCTAACACCTAAACTATTCATATCAACATTCCTATCATTTTTTTACCTTCAAGTAGTAGTTGTTTTAAATACTCTTAAATTGTTGTTTTTTTTTTTAATTCTCCATCTATAATAATTATAAAAATAGCTAGTGGTGCACTGTTTATAAATCCTTTCCAGTTACTTGTATCACTGCAACTTTTCACTCAAATGGCATTTTTTTCCTCTCATTTCCTGACTGTATTTTAGGCCTCAGCTTTAGATGTTTGACCTGTGGGCCCAGGACTTACTCCTGGCTCTGTGCTCAGGGCTTACTCTTTATGGACTGGGGTGGACCACAAAGTTGTGTCAAGGATTAAACCTGGGTGTTGGCTACATGTAAGTCATGTGCCTTATGTGCTGAATTATCACTTTGGCCCCTTTTATTTTTCCTTGTATTATTGATTGCATTTTGTATCCTCCCTGCCTAGGAAATATCTGACCTACATATACCATGCTATTTCAGACTTAGGTAGTTCAGTTATTGGTTTTCCTCACTAGTGCTTCTCTGCCATTGCTCTGACTTGTTTTACAAATATCTTGATATATTAAATGCATATATATTTTTTGAACATTATTTTTCTCCTATATTGATAATTTCTGAGTTTTAGTTTTATTATGAGAATTTAGCATAAATAGTACTATAAATATAATAGCTTTATGTAAAAGCCAATCATTTTTATTATGATAGGTGTATTAGAAGAAGCCAGATTTTTTGGTATTGACTCATTGATTGAACATCTAGAAGTAGCAATAAAGGTAAGGCTCTTTTTCCATTAGTCAATGTTATATTTATTGAAATATACTCCGAAAATGTTCCATTAATTTCCTAATACTGTTTTCAAGAATTCTCAACCACCTGAGGATCATTCACCAATATCTCGAAAGGAATTTGTACGATTTCTGCTAGCTACTCCAACCAAGTCAGAATTGCGTTGCCAGGTAATTAAAGCAACTTTTTACATGAATTATTTGTCTCAGCATATTAATTTTTATATTCTTCTAGAATTTTTTTCTCTTTCTGCCTTATTTTCCTTTTTCATTACTTAATTATAGGTCATAGCATCAATTTAATTTCAGAATGGTTGGCAAAGAAAGAAACATGATAGCCATTTTATTGTCTAATTGTGCATAGATAACAAATTTTAAGTATTGCATGGGAATTGCAGCAATTAAAATTAAAAGTCAGTTGTAGAATTGTGATGTTTGATGAGTCAGTGGCAGATACTTTAATATATTATAGATTTTTGAAACTATAATTCTTTAAAAATAAAACTGAACTATTGAATGAATCAGGTAATTTCACTACAATTGGACTGAAATAAGATAATACTTATTAATCAAGTAGTAGGTAAAAGACATGCCTCTCAAGAAACTTCTGTGCATGAGATATAAGCAGGACACATTCTAATGTTATGTATAAGTAGAATTTATTTTACTAGAAATCCATTAAAAACACTTATTTTATGTTCTTGTAATCCATTTGATTATGTTTTGTAATAAACTCCAAATGACTGGACTTTGAATTGCTTCTAAAAATCCTCATGGTTAGCTATGTTAATTACATTCAGTAGAAGTGAATGGTTTAAATACTGTAACCTTTTTTTTTTTAATTTTAGGGTTTAAACTTCAGTGGTGCTGATCTTTCTCGTTTGGACCTCCGATACATTAACTTCAAAATGGCCAATTTAAGTCGCTGCAATCTTGCACATGCTAATCTCTGCTGTGCAAATCTTGAACGAGCTGATCTCTCTGGATCAGTGCTTGACGTAAGAACCAATTTTGGTTACAGAGAAAATTAGATTTTTAGTCTGTTGAACAGTTTCAAAGAACAGAAATTCAGTCTATCCCTTAACTGGAACATTTACTTGTAAACAGATAATTTAGTATACTGATCAAATAAAGCTCTGGAAATAAAATGGGTTAGTTTTACAACTTTTCTTTTTTAATTTTAGTTTTACAACTTTTATGTCCTTCATTATACTGAGATCTAAGAAGTTTAGTGATAGATTGAGTACTTAAATACTCAAATAGTGTATCAGGACTTCTTTTTGTGTGTGTGTGTGTGATGCAAGATAGCTTAATCAAACTATCTTAAAGTTGAAATTTATTTATAAAGATGTGAGGGAACCGAGAGGTAGAAATGTGTGTTCAAGAGAGAACACAAGCTTCTCCAGACAGGAAATAGGCAGCAAAGAAACAGCAAACAAGAGAGATACATGTTTTAATGAATTTTAAAGCTGAAAGGGACCTTTTTTACTGTTTAACCTCATTCTTGGGTGAAAAATGTTATTATTCTAGGGTATTTATAAAAACCTTTGAAATAAACTGGGTGTGCACCACATTATTGTGCCCACTACTCTCTTCCTATCTCTACACGTGTGTGTGCATACAGATTTGTGTTTCCTGTATATATGTATAGAAGAATCATTCTTTTGTCGGTCTTGTATCTTGTATATTTATGGAACAATTACCTGTGTTGATTTGGGGTTAGAGAATATATGCAGAGCTAAAGTCTAAAGATTCCCCCTATGGGACTGGAGAGATAGCACATGTAGCTAGGGCGTTTGCCTTGCACGTGGCCAACACAGGATGGATGGTGGTTCAAATTCCGGCATCCCAGATAATGGTCTCCCATGATTTCTGAGCACAGAGCCAGAGCCTGAGCGCCGCTGGGTGTGACCCTAACAACAAAAAAAGAAGTAAATGTGTGTATATGTCAGTTATTTGTAATTTGAAATGCTTTCTAGTTTATTTCCTTTGCACTAGAATTGATTACATGGTGAATGACATTGTACATATAAAAGAATTTTCATGATAGGTATGGTAGTAACATAACTTTCAGGTTTTAAATTTTTCTTAGATCTATTAGCAACTATACTAATAATCTTTATAGTCTCATAGTTGCTGCTTATGTGTTTAATTTATCTAGAGATAAGGATTAGATCACACCCGGTGGGGCTGGTGAGGTGGCTCTAGAGCGCCTTGCAAGCACTAGCCAAGGAAGGACCTCGGTTCGATCCCCCGGCATCCCATATGGTCCCCCACCCCAGGGGCAATTTCTGAGCGCTTAGCCTGGAGTAACCCCTGAGCATCAAACAGGTGTGGCCCAAAACCCCCTCCCCCCCCCAAAAAAAAAAAAGATCACACCCAGTGGTGCTCTGGGACCATGCACTGTGAGGGAACAAACCAGGCTCAGTCATATGTAAAGGAAGCACCTCACTCCTTGCTATTTCTGCATCCTGAGTCTTACCGTTTTTATTATATTTGTTTTTGTTTTCATTTATGGGTCACACCTGGCTATGCTCAGGGCTTACTCCTAGCTCTCTGTTCAGGGATTACTTCAGGCAGTACTCAGGGAACCATATTGGATGTAAGGAATACAATTTGGGTTGGCTGTATATAGAGTAAGCACCTTACTAGCTGTACTGTTACTTTAGCCCCATAGTTCCTAAAACACTTTAGCATTCATTATCTATTTTGGTGATCACAAACCAGTGTTAATATCAGTTTTATAGATAACTTACTGATTTACCTAGTATTAGTTCAAATTTTATGGCATTGAATCATTTGTGATGAATTAACATAATTTCATTTTTTTTTCTTTTGGTTTTTTTGGGCCACACCCGTTTGATGCTCAGGGGTTACTTTTGGCTATGTGCTCAGAAATCGCCCCTGGCTTGGGGGGACCATATGGGATGCCGGGGGATTGAACCGTGGTCCATTCCTTGGGTAGCACTTGCAAGGCAGACACCTTACCTCTAGCGCCACCTCGCCAGCCCCCATAATTTCATTTCTAATGTAAAATTTTACTCTGCTTTATTTGTCTTTTCTTGATTGTTTTTGGGTCTTACCCAACATAGTTACTCTTAGCAGTAACTCCTAGGTTACTCATAGTAGTCAGTGCCAGGGATTGAACACCAGTGTCCCACACTTAAGCATGTGCTTTAGTCCTTTGAGCTGTCTGCCTGGCCCAAGTGGGAGGTTTTTTGTTTTTGTTTTTAAGTTATTATTAATTTACTATGTGTTGAAGAATTATTTGCTCTACATTTACACTATGGTTTGTTTCCTCAGGATTAACAATGTTAAGTTAGGGTATTTATCTTATATGTGGCCAACCCCAAAATTCAATCCCAGTACCTATGGGTGTGGTCCAAGGAACAAAAAACAAAAAAAGATTGATAGTGTTTACAAATGGCTGTTACAGAATGTGCCAGCAAACAGCTTAGTGCTTATTAGCTAAATAAATGACTTTAATTATTGACTTTAATTTTCTGACATTTAAAATAAAAGTGGGTGTAGCATTATTAAAAGCAAAGATTTCACTGATTTCTACAGTAATAAGAAAAAGAAATTCTTTTTTTTTTTTTTTTTTTTGTGGTTTTTGGGTCACACCCGGCAGTGCTCAGGGGTTACTCTTGACTCCATGCTCAGAAATTGCTCCTGGCAGGCACGGGGGACCATATGGGACGCCGGGATTCGAACCGATGACCTCCTGCATGAAAGGCAAACACCTTACCTCCATGCTATCTCTCCGACCCCGAAAAAGAAATTCTTACCCTTAATACTTTTATATCTTTTCATATATATTGCAGTCATGATGTCATTATCCAGGATATTACAAAAGTAGAAAAAGGGATCTCATAGAATGACTTCCAAATTTTTGTTTACTTTTCTAATATTTTTGTTTTGGGACCACACCTGGCAAGTTTGGGGACCATATGTGGTGCCAGAGATCAAGTTCAGGTTGGCTACCTACATGGCATGCACTTAACCTTACAGTATCTCTCCAGCTCCAATAACTTCCATAGCTTTAAAACTTTGGGCGGGGGGCAGAGAGAGCACAGCGGTAGGGCGTTTGCCTTGCACGCGACCAACCGAGGAGGGACCTTGTATGATTCCTAGCATCCCATATGGTCCCCCAGCCTGTCGGGCAATTTCTGAGTGCAGAGCCAGGAGTAACCCCTGATTGCCACTAGGTGTGGCCCAGAAACCAATCAATCAATAAACAAGTAAATAAATAAAGCTTTAAAATTTTTATTGTAGGGGCCAGAGAGATAACATGGAGGTAAGGCATTTATTTTGCATGCAGAAGGACAGTTGTTCGAATCCCAGCATCCCATATGTTCCCCCAAGGTTGCTGGAAGCGATTTCTGAATGTAGAGCCAGGAGTAACCCCTGTGCACTGCTGGGTGTAACCCAAAAACCAAAAATCAAAAAAACCCTTTTATTGTATACAGTATACTGTTATTAATTTGCTTTAAAAATAATTACTTATTTGAAACTTATTAGTTCCTGAGGCTGGAGAGATAGCATGGAGGTAAGGCGTTTGCAGAAGGTTGGTGGTTGGAATCCTGGCATCCCATATGGTCCCTTGAGCCTGCCAGGAGTGATTTCTGAGCATAGAGCCAGGAGTAACCCCTGAGCGCTGCTGGGTGTGACCCAAAAACCAAAAAAAAAAAAAAAGTTATTAGTTCCTATTAGGTTCAAATGCAAAAGTCTTTTAAGCAGGAAGTTACCCAGAGTCTATCAAATTGAGGATTTACCCCTTTTCTTTTTTTCCTTTGCTGTTTGAACCAGTGTTTCTTTTTCAAAAAACACCTTAAAACTTGAATTTTTTTCTTTGCCAGTATGCAAATCTCCAGGGAGTAAAGATGGTTTGTTCAAATGCAGAAGGGGCATCCTTGAAACTCTGTAATTTTGAAGATCCTTCTGGTATTAAAGCCAATTTAGAAGGTGAGTGTCTGTCTATAATTATCTTTCTGAATTGAAATGGTTCATAAAGTAAAATATCTAGCAGAGTAATTGTTACAGGTAAACAAACATAGTAATTTTTATCATGTTTACATGCGGCTTGAGTTCTTCTGTCACCGTGCTTGGAGAATTTGCAGTGGAATGTGTCTTATTGTGTACTAGCCAATATTGGTAATATTCAGCAGCCTTTTATATTTAATACATATAGCATTTCAAACAATATTACATTCTTTTGCTGATTAAAACTATTAATTTAATTTTATAAAACCAGGCAGTTGTCTTTTTCGATTTACTGAATCCACTGAGACATAAACTCCTATCAAAATCCTATAAAAATCTATTAAAAAGTTCTAATTACTATAATACTGAATTATTTTCTCTGAAGAAGACTAGGAAGCCAGAGAGATAGTACAGGAGTTAAGGTACTTGACTTGCAATGCTTCCATCCCTTATTGATGCTGCCTACACATATGATCCTGAGCACAGAGCTAAGAATAGTTTCCTGAGCACTACTAGGCTGGGTCCAACTTTCACCCTTGTTTCATAAATATATGTACAGACTAAAACACTCATTTTTGGAAGGTACAATGAGGACTGGGCCACAATCATCATTGTTAGGGGCTGTTTCTGGCTCTGTGTTCAGAAATGCCCCCTGGTGGTATTCAGGGACCAATAAGTAAGTGCCTTACTTCCTGTTTTAGCTCTCCAGCTCCTAAAACATTCTTTTTGTTTGTTTGTTTGTTTTTGTTTTTGGGTCACACCTGGCAGCACTCAGGGGTCACTCCTGGCTCTAAGCTCAGAAATTGCTCTTGGCAGGCTCGGGGGACCATATGGGTTGGGTGCCGGGATTTGAAATACCGTCCTTCTGCATGCAAGACAAATGTCCTACCTCCATGCTATCTCTCCGGCACCTAAAATATTCTTAATTTATAGAATAAACAAGCAAATTGTTAACAGTGAATTATTTGGAGTGGGGGAGGCTTGGGCCATACCCGGTGATGTTCAGAGGTTACTCTTGGCTATGCCCTCAGAAATTGCACCTGGCTTGGTGGACCATATGGGATGCCAGGGGATTGAACCGTGGTCTGTCCTAGGCTAGCAAAGGCAAGGCAGACAGACGCCTTACCACTTGCGCTACTGCTCCAGTCCCAACAGTGAATTCTTTATTATTCACTGTTTGTTGACTCTGATTTATACTGTAAACTTTAGACATAAAATATTCCAATACTAATTGCACCACCAGTGCCAGCTTCCCTCCCCCAGAGTTCCCATGCCCCTCTTCTTTCCTACCCTATTGCACCCCCATCTGCCTTCTTAATAGGCACCTTTCAAAACTTGGTGGTTATAGTTGTGGTCTGATGATTTCAGTGTTGTTGAGTCTGTGCTTTGGGTGTATAGACTTTAACATTCTCCCTCATCCCTGGTGTACTAAAGCCCCTTATCCCTGTTCCTCACTACTTCCTTTTCTCCTCTTCTTGCTTCCCGCATCTCTTTCATTATCTGTCCTTTGTATACTCTGCACACAACTCTGAGGTCGAAGCTTATACTTCTTATGACAGTTTTCTAAAGCAAAAGTAGATAGTCATTGTTAATCTCTTTGAAGTCATCTTGCTGGTTTAGTAGGTAGAAGACTGTAAGTATTTTTAAGTTTAGCTGCTCTGCAAATTTTTTTACTCTAGGTGCTAATCTGAAGGGTGTGGATATGGAAGGAAGTCAGATGACAGGAATCAACCTGAGAGTTGCTACCTTGAAAAATGCCAAGTTAAAGAACTGTAACCTTAGAGGAGCAACTCTGGCAGGAACTGATTTAGAGGTAAGTCATTGATCTCCAGTTAGTTCACAATCACCAACTATCTTATACAAAATTTCTTGCAAAGCAAAGAAGAGCTGGAGAGATAGTCCAGGAAATCAGGTGTTTGCTTTATACAAAACAGATTCCCCATACCATATATGGTCCCTTGGGCAAACCCTCAAGCTCTGATTGGAAAAAAAAAACAAAAACATACAAGTAGTTAGCTGGTAGAAAACAGCAGGATACAGTGCCAACACAACTGGAGGATGCTTTCACAAAGGTGAATTCCAGCACAGAATTCATTAACCTAAGTCATAGGTGTCATCTTCAGATTTGACATTTCATTAGTTCTAACATTTTGCCTCTGTTGATTCATTTTTCTTTCCTTGTTTTTCATGCACAAAGTTCAACACTTTGGCATGATATTATAAGGAATTGGCTTCACTGCTTCGTAACAGTCCCAGTCTCTTTTTTTAAACCTGGGTTTTGTGTTTGAGCCACATGGGTGTGTACAGGGGATTACAAGATTTTGGGATTGAACTAAAAGCTTGTGTTCCAATATCACCCTGGCCATTGTGTTTTCTTAAGTTTTAATTCTAAACAATTAAATGGAACCAGATTCTTTTCTGAATTATGTGAGAAATTCAGAATGGTAGGTTTGAAATTAAAATCAGGGAAAGACTGTTTAAATTGGCATCATATTCTTTTTTGAATCTCAATTTTAACATATACTTTGAATCTCAACTTGAGATTGTCTAAAAGCCTAGTCATTTGTTCACAGGAATTGTGGTCTGTATGTTCTCTGTGTGGTCTTGATATGCTAGTTCAAGGCCAAAGACCTGATGGCTGCTGCTGAGTTGAGTCAGCTTGACCATGACGGGCGTCTTTGGAATTGTTCAGAGTCCCAGCTACACGTGGCCATCACACACGAAATATGGACAGGGCAATTCAGAAATAGATTTTTAAATTTAATTCTAATTAATATAAATATAAATAGCTATGTGTGGTGAAGAGATAGCACAGCAAGAAGGTGCTTGCCTTGCACTTCCCTAACTCGGGTTTGACCCCCAGAATCTGATATGGTCCTCTGAGCCCCACCAGGGGTAATTAATTCCTGGGCACAGAACCACAAGTAACCCCTGAACACCACCAGGTGTGACCCAAAAATCAAAATCAATAGCCATATGTGTTGCTGTGATTCTGAATAGTACAACTTTATAAGAAAATCTGGCATAAAGTGGATCACAGAGAAGTGTGTGCCAGAATTCAGTTTGTTTTGATTCTTTAAATGTTTCTACTGGGGCATTCATTCGCAAGCAAAAGAGGCAGAGCTAGGCCTGGAAAAGCTGCACGCCAGGAATTTGGTCCCTTGCACTGGCATGTGGTGAGCACTGGGCTGGACAGCTAGCTAGCCAAAGAACCCCCGGACTGCCAGTCAGTCTGGGGGCCCAGACTCCTCCACGCCAGAGGGTCTTCATGGCCTGATCTGGTAACCTGGGCCTTGGGGGATGGGATGGGGTGGAGCAAAACTCCACCCCATCCATTTATTCGCAAGCAACCGAGGCTGAGCTGGGCCTGGAGAAGCTGCACGCCAGGAGTTTGGTCCCTTGCACTGGCATGTGGTGAGCACTGGACTGGACAGCTAGCCAAAGAACCCCCGGACAGCTAGCCAAAGCAGATTTATCTCAATCGCGCGACATATACCCTTTTTAAAATAGTCCAAAAATATTCTTACTCTTGACTTTTTGTAGGTAAGGAAATGGAATATACTATGTATGGAGGATAACACTGAAATAGATTTCTGAAGTCAGTGTCTAAGTAAACATTACTTTCTATACAGTTGTCCTATCTGACTACAGAGCTTTAGCCTTAAACATTTTATCTATACAATGTATAGAGCCCTTCTTCTATATTGCCTTTCCACACCCGAAACCTCTCTACCCCCCCCCCATATCCCAACCTGGATTTATTATCTCCCCCTTATTTAACCCTGTTTACCCTCAGTTTTTAACTCGTTAGGCACCAAGACCAACCTCCTTCCCAACAGACCACCATCCAGCTCCTCAATGAAAGACACCCTCTTAATCCCTCATCTGGTGTCTCAGCAAGAAACCACAACCAATAAGCCTCCTGTCTCAAGCTTGTGACCCCTCTCACCCTCTTCAAATTGTGGATCGTTGCATGATACCGGATTCAGCTGCAGCAAAACCCCTAGCTCAAGGACACTATAGGACTCTGAAATGCCGCAAATCATATATTCTAGACCAAAGTCTGTGATATGAAAAAGTACCTTGGCTTTCGCTCCCCACAATAATATGTCAGAAGACCTAATTGGGAGGCCTATATTGCCTACGTTAACTTAATACCTTTTTAAAAATTTATCTTAAGATATGTATTCCTAAACATACAGATAGCCTCCCCAATCACTTTCTTCTTTCAAATACCTTTTCTCCCTTTTATTCTCAATTTCCTTTTCTTTATATATTTCAATTTTATCTTTATAATCTATTTTTTTATATATACATATTATCTCTACCCTCACCAATTTTGATGCTGCTTGGTCAAAAACATAGAAAACGTCTTGCCTGGGATAAAAGCTTAGACCACACCACAGATACTGTACGTGTGGTCTGTCATCCTTATCTGGAATAGCACCAGCAATACAAAAGGACACCACATAGTTTTGTATAGGCACAGTAAATAAGGGGAAATCATGTACTCAGACACAAGATCTTATCCTCTAGGATAAGAACTCATACTTTTTATACAAGGGTGCCTCCCATCCTGGACGTATGTCACGTGGATACAACTCAGTCTCCACGAGATTGGACAGTGTTAGTTCATCCTCAAATCCCAGATCCCAGACGTAGAACTGAAACTCATGCAACAACACCAGGAACTAAGCTGGGTTGGGAGATATTCTTGTGCCAGTGTTAATAGGACAACGAGGACAGCGAGGAAATGAAAACTTGACCTAAGACCAGGAGGTCCTATCAAATCACCTAACACTAAGTGGAAATCAGAAGAAGTATCGTCCTTTGAACTATGGAAAATAAGAGCACTAACTAAAGAAAACTGATTTTGACAACTGTGACTGAACAGAACCTACCTGGAGACAATTAAGGAAAACCCTACCCTAGACTATAGCCCAGGTCTTTTACAAAAATCAAGACTTCTTAGTACAGAGGCCCAATTCTGACAACAGAGACTGAGCAGAACCATTGGAACCATAATTTCCTAGACTTCAGCTTAGGGAACGAGCAAAAACATGGAGCACATGATACAGAAAACTGAACACACCAACAATGGTGGAACAGTACCTCTAGAACCTTAAAGACTCTATCCTAGGCCCTGTCCTAGGACCTGCGCAAATACCAAGATTGCTTGCTATAGTGGCCTTATTTTCTCATCCACAACAGAGAAGAAAGGTTCCTGACACCACAAAAACAAAAAGCAACAAAAAAACAAACAAACGAAAAACAACCCTGGGATATGGCAATGAGAAGGTATGGAGCCAGTGGTTGTTCCCATGACAATATGCTTCAAGAATGGAGAAACCCTGAATCTCTTAAGCCACAGAAATTTCCTTCCTTCCCCAATACTTGCTGTGCCTATACCCACAAAAAAAAAAAAAAAAGTGGGGTAACACAAACCCTGCCACTGCAGCACTTTTTCTGGTGGTGTTTTGTTTTATTTTTTGTTTGTTTTTTGATATTATCTTCCTTTTCCTTTTTCTTCTACTTTTTTCTTTCTTTTCCACTTTTGTGAATATTATTAGGTGATTTTTTTTTTTAGTAGTTGATTCCAAATTCTTTCTCCTCTTTTCCTTAACCTTTTAACCTCCAACAGAATAGCGTAATTTGAATCACTCCGCCTCATAAATTGAGGGGGGAAAAATGATACCAGGACCAGTTATATAAACATGTAGTGTAAATAAAAAAATGACCAGAGTGGAACACCAAACAGAATAGATACCCAACCTATAACAAGCTGTAAGGCAGCGACCATTTGCAGTAGGATTCTGGGGGGTAAAGTAGTGAGATGTGGGAGGCATGCTGGGAACAAGTGGAGGGAGGATAATATTTGGTGGTGGGAATGCCCTTCATTCATTGTCACTATGTATTGTAAATAATTCTATGTAAATGAACTTCAGTCAATAAAAAAAAATGTTTCTACTGGGGACAGAATGATAGTACAACAGATAAAGCATTTGTTTTGCAAGCAGCTGGTTCTGGGTTCAATCACCAGCATCCAATAGCTCGCCTCAAGCTCACCAGAAATGATTTCTGAGCTCAGAGCAAGAAGTAACTACTGAACACTGTCAATGTGGCCCCCAAAACAAAAATAAATAAACTAAAATGCTTCTCCCTTAAGTGTTTGGGAGATTGCACAGGGGTGAGGAGACCCCAGCTCAATCCCTGGTTCCATATGATCCCGGCATTACTTTGAGAGGAGCCCTGCAGCACCAGTCTCAGGTCTGCTGGCTGCATACCAGCAGAAGGGTGGGAAGGGTGCCTAGTACCTTTGAGTATCCCACACACAAACACCAGAAAATAGTTTTTCTTTATAGTTCTCAACAGCAGGATAGCAGCCTCTTTTAAAAGAAGCAAAAGAAGAAGAAGAAGAAAAAAAAAGATCCAGCTACGTGTGAATGCCTACACTCAGTAGTAGCACAGTTAGTTAATTTGTATTTGGTATTATTTAATATGACTTTCTGCTTGCCTTTAGTTACCATGTAGTCTTTGCAGTTAAATAAAAACAGCTTCCCTTCTACCCACCTGTACTGACATTCTGTTGTCCTCAGAGGTGAAGAGAGAGGTGATACTTCTTATTTAGTTACCTGAGTATTATTTTTGCCTTTCAGAATTGTGACCTGTCTGGATGTGATCTGCAGGAAGCCAACCTGAGAGGTTCCAACGTGAAAGGCGCCATCTTTGAGGAGATGCTAACACCGCTGCACATGTCCCAAAGCGTTAGATGAGAGTGTTTGTTAGAAGAGGCTGAAAGAGACACCAGGCTGAAAATGTTCTATCACTTTAATTGCTTATCCCACTCTCCTGCCTAGAAGAAATAACACTGATAGGGAATTAAAAAAACATGTAGAGGACTATGTTGTTCTGAATGGTGCATAAGGGGGAAAGTGACCATCTCCCCTGATCATCTGAACAGAGAAGCACTCATGTAATAGATGTAGAGAAACTCATTTATATTGCTGCCTTTTGAGTATGGCTGGGGAATTTTCCTGGCTTTGTGACCAGGAATTCTATATATTATAATTTGCATTCAAATACAGATGATGGGGAAATGTAATCCTGGTTTGAAATGCATTTGAGGAGTTTAATTTATGAAAAGCACAATATATGCAATTCTATTTATTGAATCGCTAAATGCAGTGTATTTAAGTTGTTATATTTTAGGAGATTTTGAAAGTTGTTCAGGTTGATAAATAGCTTTAGTGACACTTCCCCTAACCTATGACACCATTTAAATATGGTGATATCAGATTTTTCTTTTCAGGTTCTTTTTATAATGGTTATATTTTAGAATAAAGTAGAAGCTAAATTAAAGATGCCCTCTGGTTATATTTTAGAATAAAATAGAAGCTAAATTAAAGATTCCCTCTGCTTTTACTGATTAAAACAGTGAATGGAAATACACCATTGTTAGCAGAAAGTGGAACTCTCCATGTGGAGAAAGACTTCCTTCAGTTGCATCTTCTAAGCATTCCTTAGGATTTCCTTCAAAGTAAGTTCCACTCAGCACCAATATTATTGATTTACGCTGCTAGCCTTGTTTCCTTCTATAATAATAATAAAAAAAAAGTATAGGGAGATGCTTCAAGACCAAAAACCCAGGTGTATTATTAATATCATTTAATTCAAATGCCAAGTCATTTTAGCAAGCCCAGCTCAGTAACAGATAGTAAATTCTAATCTACTTCAAAGTAATAATAAAATATGAGTGAATGTGGTAGGGTAGTCTTTTAGAAATCAGCATAATTTCAACTGACATCCTGCAGTAAGAATGAAAGATTTTTGCAGTTGAGTTGGGGTGTAGTCATCAGAAAGACCTAATAAATACAGAATAAAGATATTTGACTGGCCTGAGACATAATACCAACCAGTTATCACCTGTGGTTCTTTTAATATATTTTTAAATTTGATTCGGTTTTATAAAAAATACATCAGCCTGATTTTCTTGAGTTATCATCTCTGTGGTAGCAGAGATGGGGTTTATACTTTCTTACTAATGACTGGTGTCCTTATGTCTACCCAAGAGCAGGGATAGAAGCTATGTCCAAATTGGTTCTGAATTCTACCGATGTATATCGGTTTGAGGCAATGAATCATTAAAATCATTTTGTCTCCTTTGGGAGGATGACATGTCTTCAGTATTTATGTGGCTTTTTCTTCCATGTATACATATGCAAAGCTTTCCTTACAGTAAAGGCTACATATGCATAGTGGGAGACCAGACCTTTACAGATAAAGGAAAGCAACTTCAGAAATGAATTATTTTCTTTGCTTTATTATTTTTATCAAGACAGAAAGTATTGTATTGAGAGATCTATTTTCATAATCAATATGTGCCTAAATTATATTTAAATCATTTCACTCTGTACTATATTTTCAGTAATTATAGAATGTACTATTCATCTACTTAAGAGTACCTCTGTAGACGTAACCTAAAACTGCAGAAGAGATTTGAAGAATTATATGGTATGCTTAGAAAACTGCAGGTTTTGGGTATAATGTATACTGTATTGATGACCAACACGAAATGTAATGAAGGCGTTTCTTGTCTTGCTTTAAGTATTGATGACCAGCCCTGAAAGTTCTAGGTGGAAAGAAAATAAAGCATATCACAAGTCATGGTATTAATGTGAATTTATTTTTTTGGGGGGGTGGAATGTAAGGATTGTTTAATATATGCAAGATTGGGGCCCGGAGAGATAGCACAGTGGTGTTTGCCTTGCAAGCAGCCGATCGAGGACCAAAGGTGGTTGGTTCGAATCCCGGTGTCCCATATGGTCCTCCGTGCCTGCCAGGAGCTATTTCTGAGCCAGACAGCCAGGAGTAACCCCTGAGCACTGTCGGGTGTGGCCCAAAAACCAAAAAAAAAAAAAAAATATATATATATATATATATATATATATATATATGCAACACAGACAACATAATACACTGTATCAGTAGATAGAAAAGGAATAATCCAAAAATATCAGGGGTTAGAGAATGCATATGCTGATTTTTATTTATTATTAATTTACTGTAGAATCTTAAAATTTCTTTTCCAGTGCCATGATATAGACTTAAAATATGTCTTTTTGAGTACTATGTTTCCATGAGCATTTCTTTAGAATTTCTTTAAAACATTTTTAAGTTCTTTATTTCCCTATCTATTAAGTTTGGTTTACAAATCAATCCAGTAGCCCTCACCCACAACTTCCTAACATAAAAATGTCATTGTGCCACTGAATCTTCTTTCTTCCTGAAGGTACTGCAGCCTTCATCTACAGCCAACACCCTTAACAGCTCAACTGAACTTCATTGAATGACCAAACATTCCCAAACTACCAAAACATTCCAGCTCTATAGCCCCTAGACCATGCAGCCATATATGCACTAAAGCTTAGTACTATCAGCTCAGTACCCCAGCTCTAATGGGGTACTAGGTAAGGAGGATCACACTGGTGGTTAGATTAGTGTTAGAAAAAAATTTTTTTTAATTTTTTTAAAATTTTTATTTTGACTAAAGTGGATTACAAATCTTTCACAGTAATATTTTATGTACATAATGACATTGAATCAGGGGCATTCCCACCACCAATATTGTCCTCCCTCCACCCCTGTTCCCAGCATGCATCCCATATCCCCTTCCTTTACCCCCCAAGCTTCTAGTATATATGGTCCTCTCTGTGTCTAACACGTTGTAGATTGGGTATTGATTCTGTTGTCATTGGATTTGGTGTAAGTCTGATCATTATTTTTTATTTCTACTTAGTGTTCAAAGGACTGTTTGGTCTTGGTTCCCTCCATTATTTCCCCCTCAATTTGTGAGGCAGAACAAGATGGTTCAATTTATATGGTTCTGTTTGAAGGAAAGAAAAAAATAATAAAATGGGGCAAAAATCAAACAAGCAAAAAATGGGAGGAGTCCTTCTAGAGGCTATAGTTATCAATTTAAGAGAAGAAAGGGAAAAAGGTGGTGTCTGGAAACTTTCCACTACATCGTGGATGATAAAATCATGCCTCTAGCTAGAGGTCTTGGTATTTGCATAGGTCAAAGGATGGAGCCTAGGATGAAGTCTTTCTTTACACTTCTGGGAGTTGTGTTCCATCACTTGTTTTAATCACTCTTCTGTAGTTGGTGGTCTTGGTTTTTGCAATGATCCTAGGACGAACCTAGGATAGAGTCTTTCATTATGTTTCCAGAAGATCTGCTTGGTTGCAGTTGTCTCAGACCTCTGGAATTAGAGATCTTAGTTGTTGTACAGATCTAGGCCAAGGCCTAGACTAGGGTCTTTTTTTTTTAATATTTTTTATTTAAACACCTTGGTTACAAACGTGAATTTATTTCTTTAAGCGTGATTATTTTATCACCCCATTCTTAAAAATTCAACAAGTTAATTATACAAAAAAAATTCACTAAGTCTGAATGAAAGAAAAGAGTGCCTTCTAGTAACTTAAAATGTCTGTGTTAATCTTTAGCTGATTTAATTACTGGTTAATATTAGACTGCTCAATACTAGGCTGCTTAAATATATTGCCATCACACACATACACACTGGGTATTTTTGTTTTGTTTTGTTTTTTATTTATTTGTATATTTGTGTCTTTATTGGGTTTTTGGGCCACCCCAGAGAGGATTTATGTGAATGATTGCTAGGCCTATCTTGTTATGAATCTCTAACCATGAGTTAGTGAGGAATTTTTTGGGGGGTTCCATACCCTGGAATTGCTTAGGGGTTACTCCTAGCTCTGCGCTCAGAAATCTTTCCTGGCAGGTTGAGGGGACCATATGGAATGCCGGGGATCGAACCCAGTTCCCAGGTCAGCAGCATGCGAGGCAAACACCCTACCACTGTGCTGTCACTTTGGCCCCAATTTAGTGAGGATTTTTACATTTTTGTTCGTTTCTTTTTAGTTTTGGTTTCGGGGTGTACCTGCTTGTGCTCAGGGGTTACTCCTGGCTCTGTACTCAGAAATCATTCCTGGCAGGTTTAGAGGACCATATGAGATACCAGGGATTGAACCTGGGTCAGCCTCGTGTGAGGCAAATGCCCTACCTGCTGTACTATCACTCCGGTCCTGATTTTTGTGTGTATGTTTTTTTGTTTTTTTTTTTGGTTGTTTTTTTTTAAACACTCCAATGCCAATTTATTTTTGTGTGTGTGTGTGTGTGTGTGTGTGTGTGTGTGTATGTTTTTTTAATGACATTCCCCTCCTGTGCCCTTTTATTGTAGTTGATGACTGACACGCACACTGCTTGTGCACGTTTCTCACTTTTAACTTACTGGGTGTTACACATCAGGCTGCAGTGTTGGCATGTGTGCTTGCCAAGGGTGCATTTATGTTTGAAGGGTGGAATTTGGTTGCATCTGATGGGGTTTAGAAGTTATTTCAGACTGCTCAGCAGTGACCCAGCGGTGTTTGGGGAACCATTTATAGTGCCAAGGATTCAAATCAAGGTTGACTAGAAGTGGGGCAAGTCCATTAAACCCTGTGTTATCTATCGCCTAAGGACTTAATTGCTGCAAGCAAGTTCTGGTTGTGGTGCTCACACATCTACTTGCCAGAGGCTGTACTTCCAGGCCATGACGTTGACATTTCTTTTTAGTTCTATTCCTAGGCTACACATCTTTTTTTTTTTTTTTGGTTTTTGGGCCACACCTGTTTGACGCTCAGGGGTTACTCCTGGCTATGCGCTCAGAAATCACCCCTGGCTTGGGGGGACCATATGGGACACCGGGGGATCGAACCGCGGTCCATCCGCTTGCAAGGCAGACACCTAACCTGTAGCGCCACCTTCCCGGCCCCAGGCTACACATCTTTTACACACTCAGCTTTGTACAATGGGAAATGGGCTATGGCATGGATACAATAGACAGCATGGCTCAGAGGCTTCAAACAACAGATCATGACAGGATCATGCTTTCAGTGTCTGAGACACTGAAGATTTGTACCCAAAACCATCTTCTGAGGGCTGGAAGGACCAGCCCATGAAGAGTGGTGAGTTCAGTTAGAGAACTATTGCAACAACTATTATGATAATGGTAGTGAGTGAGAGAAATAGAATGCCTGTTTTGAATACAGGCAGAGGGAAAGGAGGAGGGAGATTGGGGGCATTGGTGATGCGAATGGTGCACTGGTGAAGTCGGAGTTTGCATTTTATAACTGAAGCCCAACTACAAACATGTTTGTGGTCATGGTGCTTAAATAAAGATATTAATAAAAACATTTTTTAAAAAATGGCCATCTTGCAAAGCAAACCTGTATTCTCTGTGTCTTCCCATTCTTGTTTGACAATTGGGAGAATTTTAAGAAGTTTTGGATGTGGGGGTGAGTTTGAAAATAGTAAAAATTGTCTTTACCCTGGTAATGAAATAAAGGTAACCATTTGAGAGCTGGGAAGAGAGCATGGAGGTCTATAGTGCATGGTTTTTAATGTGCAGTAATCCTAAATTTGATCCTCTGCACTGCCTAGTGTCCCCTCAAGCACCATCACTTGTGACCTGGTGGCACCTAAAACCACCAGGCCCAAGAAGCACCACCTTTCCTGATCAGACCTAGAATCTTCAGGTCCATGACACTAGGTATAGCTACTAGGTCCTGGGCACTGTTGGGTGTCTTATAAAAGAAATTTTGTGTACATGTGCTTAGCCAGAGAGGTAGCACAGTGGATAGAGCATTTGCCTTGCATGTAGTCAACCCAAGTTCAACCGCAGCATTCCATATGATGTCTGGGGTTTTATATATATATATATATATATATATATATATATATATATATATATACATATACTTATGTATATATAATACATATATACTTATGTATATATAATACATATATACCCAGTCCTGCTCTGAGTTCAGAGCCAGGAGTAAACTAAGTGCTGCCAGGTATGCCCCCCCCCAAAAAAGTGTGTGTACATGTGTGTATGTGTGTGTATAGATAGATAGATAGATAGATAGATAGATAGATAGATAGATAGATAGATAGATAGATAGATAGATAAAATAATTTATATTCATTTATATTTGAAGCCCTCCTAAATTATAGGGAAAGGTGAAAGCTTTTCATTTACTACAATTTAGATGGAACTGGAGAGAATTTTGCTTAATTTAAGGTTAAGCAAAACAAATCAAAGGGAGAAGGAGAAATGATCTCATCTGTGAAATATGCAGAAAAAAGGAATAAACAATGTTAAATGATGACAAACCCTTGGACTTGAATGTAGAACAAGTTATCAAGTGGGACGAGTGGGTAGAGGAGGGCTCCAAGTAATAGAAACTGTCATGGAGGGACTTGGACAGTTTGGTGGCGCAGTGCAGTAACTTTGCACACCAAAGCATAAACATTAACATTGTGCATTGCAAAAGCACAATAAGAATTTATTTTAGGGGCCGGAGAGATAGTGATGTGGTAGGACGTTTTGCCTTAGACGCTAAAGGACGGTGGTTCGAATCCTGGCATCCCATATGGTCCCCTGAGCCTGCCAGGAGTGATTTCTGAGCAGAGAGCCAGGAGTAACCTCTGAGCGCTGCTGGGTATGACCCAAAAACCAAAAAAAAAAAAAAAAGATTATATTTAAAACAATTTTGGGGCCTGAGTAGAGTTGGTAGGGCATTTACCTTGCAAGCCACTGACTCAGTTTGATATCCAACATCCCAAATGGTCCCTGAGACCACCAGGAATAACTCCTGAGTGCAAATCTAGGAGTAAGTTGAGCATCACCAGGTATGGCCCCAAACCCAAAATCCTAAATTATAAAGGGTATTTATAGTATGATGATCATCAGTACCAGTCTGGTTGTCTAGAGATTAATGCTATGGTGTAACACAGGCTAGTCTTTCATAAATTTCATTAATTTCATAGAAATATGTCAGAAGCACTGAAAATCCATTCTCATGTGAAGATTAGCATCATCAATTAAGCTTAATATTTTCTCCAGTTGCTTTATAAATTGGCTATTTATACTTTACACTTTTCCCCCATATCAACCTTAAGTCATCTTTAATATATGAAAAGTATTAATATTTTAGCAGATTTCCAAGTCAGTATTATCTTTAAAATTCAAAAGTTAACTGCTCTATAAAGAAAAGCAGTTATCTTCCTGGTAAAGCACCTTGCCCCAGGATTAACTCGCAGGCCCTTTCATATCCATCAGCAGGAATCCACCACCAGGTTCTTCCTGCTGAGATTTTACATTAGGGCAAAAAAGTTCAGAAGTTTAATAAACTCTTTTGGCTGCATTTTAACAATTCTGAGGTTTTGTTTTTGTTTTGTTTTTATGCTGAGGATTAAGCTGTTAAACCTATAATGTACTTTAAAATGCAGGGAATTTCCAAATTAAAAAGAAATATATATAACTATAAAATTGTTATCTAAACTTAATTTATTGTGCTTTTCAGGCCACACACCTGGCTATACTCAGAGCTTACTTTGGACTGTACTGAGAAATTACTCCTGGTGGGGCTTGGGCACCATCTGGGTTCCCAAGACTGAACTCAGGTTGACTGCCCAGTATATCTCTTCAGCCCCCTACATTGATCTATTCTTAAGACTATGAAAAGGTTCAAAGTTTGTCATTAAACATTAAAAAAAATCTTTAACTGCATTTTATATCTTATTTAGTGTTATAGAAAACAAAACAAAACAAAAAACCAACATTTTGACCTATGTACTTAGTAATTTAGGACCTAAGTCAGTACTAATGCAGACTTACGTACAGGTCTGAAAATGTATGGAATGAGTTCAAAGAACATGTGGCTCTGTTCATTTAAAAACTTCAAAATAGGGCGAGAGACAAAGTCCAGGGTTAAGGCATTAGCCTTGCATATGGCCCACCCAGGTTTAATCCCCAGTGGCACATAAAGGTCCTCTAAGCAACCATCAGTTATGGCCCAAAATCTCTCCCCACAAAATAAGCATAATAAACATTTCAAAACATTTTCCAAAAGTAATAGAGTTACTTGCAAGTGGCTGATCTGGGGTGACCATATGGTCTGAATTTGCCAGGAGTGACCTTAGAGTACAGAGTTAGGAGTAAGCCTTGAGCACCACCAGGTGTGGCCCAAAAATAAACAGACAGAAAAAAATAATAACCTAGGAATGAACTGATACTGGGGGTAGACTTACTGGGGATTTGAGATAAATGACAATAAATATCAGAAGTCATTTTTGGAAGGGAAGATTGTAGTCCTTGGGTCACACCTGGCAATTTCAATGGTTATTCTTAACTCCATCCAGGGCATATGCTGGGATAAAGGGGTTGACCTGTGCGAAGCAAGCACCTTAACCATTGCAGTCCAAGGGCCAGAAGTCTTAACTACTATGTGGGTAACCCTAAACAAAGACCACATCTGCCTAAGCCACACTATTATTAGCACATCTCTTTCAGAAAAGAAAATTAGGCCATTTAAGGAAACACTGTTCAAATATAGAGATCTTGCTTAAAAAGTTTCTGCCTACCTTTGTAATATAATGAGATGAGATTCCACTTTATGTCAGAATGGCACTTACTCAAAGTCTGAATAAAATCACTAAAGTAAGTGAAATGTGAATAAGCAATGTTATTATGCCCAAGGACTCTGGGCATGACAGATTGATTTAGCATCCCATGGGAGAGAAAGTTGTAATTATGGCTCTCAAATGAACACATTTCTGGTAACTTTTAGCCATTTTACTACTTGGCAAATGTAACAGCTGACACATTTTTGTGAAGATTTATCAGACAAGATTTATCTTTGCAGTATGATCATAAAAATATTACAGTAAAATCTAAAGAACTGGTAGAAACAAAATGTTTTTGTTTTTGGGGCCAGTGCTCAGGGGTTACTCCTGGCTCTGTACTCAGAAATAGCTCCTGGCAGGCTCCTGACAGGAATCAAACCCAGGTCCATCCTGGGTCAGCTGCATGCAAGGCAAACACCCTACTGCTGTCCTATCTCTCTAGCCCAGAACAAATATTTTTAGTAAAAATAAACATTTCCAGTTACTGCTACTTCATTAAAAAAAAAAAAAAAGATTTATCTTTGATGCAGAAACTGAGACATCTTGGACCTTAATCTAGTTGAAAGGTCCTTACCAAATTTGTATTCATTTATTCATTCAAATATATATTTATTGACTAATGTCAACTAATTGTAAAATATTGATTTATTTTTCACTCATTCATTTTTGTGCTGCTGGTGGCAATGCTGCCCCGGTATGTTGAGTGGCATCAGGGATAGAACTCAGGCCTTCATGCATGCAAGTCTGGGCTGCTATAAATGGTTTACATCTCAGAGCTCTGGTCATATCCCAGGTTCAAGAGAAACACCACACTCCACAGCCACTGATTCCATACACTCATTTTATTCTTGAAAGAAATGTAAACCAAGCTGCGAAAAATCATGGGTACAGGAGTCTCACATCTGAAAACCAGGCAATCTCCAGAACACAGATAGGTCAAGTCTCAGTAGTAGTACCCATAATCCAAAATTGCTGCTATGTCAATGACCCAACTTCACCACTCTACCACTAATCTCTGCAGAGATCCCTAGTGAACCCAAACTCCAAGTATGCTGGTATTTGGGCAGAGATCTCCAGATCTCCTACACCCCCACACCTTCAGAACTTGAAATTTCTGGACTATGCAGCAAATCCAAATTTGTCAATACTGACATCTCAGTAGGAACACACCAAATTAAATGTCAAAGTAGCATAGAATCCACCTAGAGTTAACAAAAACAATAACAGAATGACCAACTAGCAACTAATAGCTTAGTAAACCTACAAAGTCAGACAATGACTTCATAACATAACCTAACCTAACATAACATAACCTAACATAACATAACATAACCTAACCTAACATAACATAACATAGCATAGCATAACAAACATAACATAGCATAGCATAACATAACAAACATAACATAACATAACAAACATAACATAACATAAAACATAACATAACATAACAACATAACAGCTTAGTAAACCTATGAAATCAGACAATGACTTCATAACCCAATTGTGAGACATACTAATTTTTTTTTTGGTGGTGGTGGGGTCACACCCAGCAGCGCTCAGGTTTACTTCTGGCTCTATGCTCAGAAATTGCTCCTGGCAGTCTCAGGGGACCATATGGGATGCCAGGATTCGAACCACCATCTTTCTGCATGAAAGGCAAACGCCCTATTTCCATGCCACCTCTCTGGCCCCGAGACATACTAATTTTCGCAAATTTTCTATTTCTATAGTTTTGGGTGTTGTTGTTGTTGTTGTCATTGTTTTGTTTTGTTTTGTTTTGGGGCCACATCCAGAGGTGTTCAGGGCTTACTTATGGCTCTGCACTCAGAAACTATTCTTGGCAGAGTAGGGGGACCATATGAGATGCCAAGGATCAAAACAGGTCTGCTGCATGTAAGGCAAACACCCTACCTGTTGTGCTGTCGCTCTGGCCTCAACCTGTATGAGTTTTTTTTTATCATTTAATTACCACTTAGTTGTAAACAAACAATATAAAATGAATTATTTTGTGCCTGCCAAGGAGAAGCCAGAGAAAATGGCAGAAGGAATTTTACACTGGTGGTAGAATTAATGTTGAAACATGGAATGACAGAAACAAATTACTATGAGAACTATATAAACTACAGTATTTAAATAAAGTAAAAAATATTATGACTTACAGTCTCCACATAAATCAGGTGAAGATAATATTTTCAAATGTCCTAAAAAGTAATGAACAATTTTCAAATGCTTATTACTGTAATATGTAAACAACATGACTAAGTTCTCACCACTGGCATGAAGCACCTGTCCAAAATAAATCTGAATAATTATAAGTCCACTTTGTAGGGCTAACAGTGAGTGAGGCTGCTCTTCTGGACATGTCAAGGAATGGTTTCTCATTGTTGCATTCTCTTTGCTTTTATCACAGTGGTTTGTGAATTTAATCTTGTAAGAATTTACAGCAATTGGTTCAGTTGTTACAAAGTCTGATCTAAATTGTGTTGCTTAGTGTATTTTGGGCTGGAGAGTCAATATAGTGGGTAAGGCACTTGCCTTCATTAAGCTGACCCTGGTTCTCTTCCTAGCACACAGGAGAGATCATCTGGGCAAAAGAGCCAGAAGTAAGCCAATCCTAAGCATAGGCAGGTGTGGCCCCAAAACAGCAATAAAAGGATGAATGTATTCTAATATTCCTATACACTTATTTCAGCTTTACTGAGGTACAACTGGCAAAACTGTAAGATGTCAAGGAGATGATGTGATTTCTGTCAATCTAGTTAATACATGCATATTCTAGTTTAACAAATATAGCTAAAATATGTATACATATTTATAATTTTGTGAGTAACTTGAGTTCTATTCAGCAAGTTTCAATTCTATAATTCAGTGTTATCACTGTAGTCACCATTTGATACACTTGATTATTAGACCTTATTAATCTTATAGCTTAAAGTCTATCCTCTTATAAATCTCTTCCAATTACTCCACTCTTATATCCCTAGAAGCCATTTTCCTATTTTCTGTGAGTTTGATGTTTTAAAAAATATTCCACATATAAGTAAAAAATTCCATGTGGTAATTTTAATTTATTTTACTTAGTATAATGTCTTCAAGGTCTCTATATAGTTATCACAAACAATAGGATCCTCTTCTTTCTCAAGGTTGAATAGTATCCCATGGATGTTTATACCATTCTTTTTCTATTTCTTGTTGTTTTTTTGGGTCACACCCAGCATTGCTCAGGGGTTACTGTGGCTCTGCACTCAGAAATCATCCCTGGCAGGCTTGGGGTACCATATGAGATCCCAGAAATGGAACGGGAGTCCATCTGGGGTTGTCTGCATTATTAGAAATGGCTCAGGGATCAACTTGGTAATTTTCTCAGGGATAAGAAACCCAGGAACCCAACCTTGATACCTTACACTTGCCAATCGAGGCCTATTTGATAATATAGCAAGAAGACTTTTAGGATGGAGCAATAATATAGCAGGCAGGACATTTGCCTTGCACATGGTCAACTTGGGTTCAATCCCCAGCATCCCTTATGGTCCACAAAGAAAGGATAGGAGTAATTTCTGAGTGAGTGTCAGGAGTTACTCCCTGAACACTGTGGTGTGGCCTCCCTCAACCACTCACCCAAATAAAGAAAAAAAAAAGGAAGAAGACTTTCAAAAGTCTCGGAGGGCACCTAGTTAGCAAAAGACTAGGAAAATTTAAAGTTCTCAAGATCTACTTTAGGATCTTATATGGATTTGATATAGAGGTAACAATTACATTGTAAAATCCTATTTTTAAAACCAGCAGCTTCCTTATGGTCTGGTCTAAATCTTTTCTTAATAATAAGGACTCTTAAGAGCAGAGATTAGCTCCCAGGCATTCTGACTCAACTTACTATAATTATTACATGTTTTTTTTTTTTTGAAAGCTTTATTTTTTCCCTCCCCAAAAGCTTTTTTTTGTCCACTTAACTTCCCTTAATCTATGACAGTTATTTTCCTTGAGTTCTTGATAGGACTGTCAGCTTTCTCAAGGGAATCTAACTTAGCTAGATTTTAATCTCTCTGAATTATGACCTTAGCTAGAAAAGTCTTCGCTGCTGTTTAAATGGACCAAAAAATAAGTAAATTTTATAGATAGACCAGTGGGTGTTCCAATTATATACACCATTAAGGGGCATTACATGAAGATTTCTTTTTAAATTGCCACTTAAAAATAATAGCACCATGTGCAATAGAATTTACCAGCAGGAAAGATTTCAGTGTCGTGGGAAAGTTTCCTATAAAAAGGAAGTTAAGAAAAGAGAAAAGCCACAGTGCTCAACACACACAAAAGAAAACTGGGGATTCTTTTGGCTCTTTGCCCCCAAACAGGTAAATTATTTTGATAGCTCTGACTAGAGACTAACCACTGCTAACTGTGACACTAAGTTCAGGAGCAATGGTCTCTAAAGATGCTTATACATTTATTGTCTCTCACTTCTGACTACAGAGATGCAGGAGTGAAGGGCAGGAGGAGTTGCAAGTGCTTTTCAACTAGTATTTGTATCACCTTCAATCTGTTCCCTATCAAATGAAACTTAATTTGTGGCCAACCAAAATTCAATCCAGGCATCCCATATGGTCCCCAGAGTCTGCCAGGAGTGATTCCTGAGCGTAAAGCCAGGAGTAACCCCTGAGCACCATTGGGTGCTCCAATTACCAAAAAAAAAAAATATATATATATATATATATTTTTTTTGTGGTTTTTGGGTCACACCCGGCAGTGCTCAGGGGCCACTCCTGGCTCCATGCTCAGAAATTGCTCCCGGCAGGCACGGGGGACCATATGGGACGCCGGGATTCGAACCGATGACCTTCTGCATGAAAGGCAAACACCTTACCTCCATGCTATCTCTCCGGCCCCCAAAAATATTTTTTTTTAAAAAAAAAAAGGTAACTGGTGAGACAGTAAATCCACTTAGTAAATGGCTCAATTCTCCTTGCTTCAAAGAGTTGAAAACTAACATATGAGGTAAAGGAAAGGTAAAAAGATAAATTTGGCATGGGAGAATCATGATTTGCATAGCCTGGTTGATTATAAAAACAAAGCAATTATCTTAGCACTAAAAATTGCTGAATATATCACCTTAAAATACTGATTACCACCCCAGAGGCTGAGAAGCTCAAGGTTAGTAAGTAGGAAGCTATTATTTAGGGTCTATTGAAATGGTCATGACTCCTCAGCAACACTGAGAAGACTTAAGTTAGACTTTCAATTTTCAAGTTAGACCCCACACAGTCTGGGTCTATTTGGATTGCTCCTAGGATGGGACCGATTCTCAAACTCCTTGCTGGATTTATGCTGCTGAGTTTCTGTGTGATGGGCTGCTCCAGCCAACATTGGTCATATGGATTGCGCCCTGGAGGAAAAAGAAATGCTGAAGACTTGATTGATTCTTTCCAAGAGGTGAGTTTTGAAAGCTTCAAATTAATATGTGACTTCCTTGATCCAATGAAGTTACTGTCAGTATGTCTCCTGGTAGTGTCACATGAGACTCTCTGTCTTACGATATTTGGGAAGACAAGACACAGTCAAGTCTCATTTATGCTTTAACTTAAGGACAAAAAGAATAAGCATTTATAAGAGAATACAGCAACCAGTGCAGCAGAGTGTACTGTACAGTGTATTTTAAGTATACAGGATAGTCAAAAAAAATTTTTAAATAGGGGGCAAAGTTGAAATGAGTCTATGGGATTTGGAAGGAAAATTCTAAAACTTCATTTTATGTTCTCAACCCCCACACCACACATTATTAGAATTTCTTTTTGGGTTTTAGTCCACATCTGGTGGTGCTCAGGGGTTACTCCTGGATCTGTGCTCATGGGTTGCTGGGGATCAAACCCAGACCAGCTGCATGCAAAGTAAACACCCTCCCTGTTGTGCTATCTCTCCTGGTCCCTAAAAATGTCATTTCTTAATATTCTACTAATAGTATTTGTTACAAATTATAAATGAGTAACCTTATCAAGAATGCATGACTTATAATTTTTTCTTCTTCCCCGGGCATTTAAACAAAAAAAAAAATAGAGAGCTGCTAGAGGAGCTAGCAAGTCCAAGAAGGCAATATACTGAAGAATATTGTCAGATTTTTATTTAATATAATTTCATCTATAATACTAGTATTACTAAAGTAGAGAACTTCCTTTTTTTTTTCTTTTTGGGCCACACCTGTGACAGTCAGGGATTACTCCTGGCTATGCACTCAGAAATCGCTACTGGCTTGGGGAAACTTATGGGATGCAAGGGAATCGAACTGTGGTTCATCCTAGGTCAGCCGTGTGCAAGGCAAATGACCTACTGCTGTGCCATTGCTCCAGCCCCAGTACTTATTTTCTTAAAACTGTACAATGGAAATTATTGAGATCACATAAGAATTATTAACTAGAGTCCATACATATTAGCTAGTTATTACCCCCCAAAATGTTTGTAGATTAACAAGATCAGTTGCTGATGCTTTTGCAATTTTGTTTGGGTTGGGGGCCACACATACCAATGTTCAGGGAACCATACAGGGAGCTGGGGATAGAACACGTGTAGGCTGTGTGCAAGGCAAGTGCCTCAATCCCTGACAATAACTCTATGGCCCTTAGTTTCTTTAAAATCTCCACTTCTAAAAATCACATTATTTTTCTCCAGGTAGCCAAGGACATTGAAAAACTTGCAGAACGTCAGCAATTTGAATGCACTGTGCACCAACCACGCTCTCCCCTCAGGGACCTGAAAGGAGCTCTGGTGAGTGACAGTGAGTTTAATAACATAAAGATGAGGGATGAAAAGGTCTTTGGTTCCTCTGCTAGGACAATTATCTCTCAGCTTCTACAAGGCATATACCTTCCTGACTCTGGCTTAGTTCTGCCTGTAATAGGCCATTACTATTTCATTAAAGTCTTGAACATTGCTTAACTAACAGTTGGGTGGTTTTTCAATTATTTCATTTCCATTAATAAACTGAATTAAGAAAAGAAATATAGGTCAGTCATACTCTTGGTTCTGTATGCTTGGAGAGATTTGGGGGACCATATGGGTTGCTGGGTATTGAATTAAAATTCAATCCCCAGGATCTCAGTAGAAGGTAAGTGGCCTACCTGCTGTACTACCTGTCTAGGTCCACATTTACAATGTTTTCTCTTTAGACTTGAAGACGATCATATTCTACCCACTATTCTATGCCAGTTCTTAGGGTATATCCTTCACATTGCCTAGATTATTTTTTCTCTAGGCTAAATCACACCTCTTTGGCTTGACAAATTCTCCTCTTGTTCTTGGCTTGACAAGGTTTTCCCAAATCCTGAGAAATGCCGAAATTAATTGATTGTGGGATGTCAGGATGCTAGATCAGCTGCATGTAAGACAAACACCCTACCGCTGTGCTATCTCTCCGGCCCCTACTATAAATAATTAAAATATATATGTATATATATTTTTTATTCTTCAGAATCTCCTAGTATTCCACAGTCAATCCACTTATTCTTTTTATATTGATAATTTAGACATCAAAATGTCAAAAGCGAATGAAATTCAGCTAGTAAAAATCAATATTGATATATTTTACATTGATATATATTACTCATCTATTTTCAGGAAAGTCTGATTGAAGAGGAAACTGGGCAGAAGAAAACTTAAATCTGCTTGAGTCTCAAGTATGACTCTGACATGGAAGTTGGTGACCCATTTGTTATCTGTAAACTGGATTTTACAGAAACTCTTTTGCCAACTTGCATGCATTTAACCATGAAGTGCTATGTTGTGAATAAAGTGAATAAAATCTGAGTCTCTGATTCAAATTCTTATGTATCTGGAGTGGGGGGGTTGGATTATAAGCCACAAAAGGGAGATCTTCGTGTAATGTGCAGGAGGCAGATGAGGAAGAGATAACAAAGACAGCATTGTTGTCAACTAAATGAATCAAGAGGTCTCCACCATGGTTCCAGAATAATCACAGACCTGCCAGGCCCCAGGTTTTGCATGGGATTGCAACTTTCTTGACTCACACTGGATAGCAATAAATTGGGCCAGAGTAATGGAGGCCACTTGTCTTGCACTGTGACCCCAATTCAATCCCCTATCCTGAGGAATGGTCTTTGAGCCATTGTTATGATAATTCTCAATGTATTCATTTGATTTTTGAAAACAAGGAAGGGAGCTGGAGCAATAGAACAGTGAGTAGAGCATTTGCTTTGTACACAGCCAACCTGGGTTGCTCCCCAGCACCCCTATATGGCCCTCTGAGTCCTGCCAGGTATGATCCCTGAGTGCAGAGCCAGGAAAGTACTGAGCCCCGCCAGGTTTAGCCACAAAAAGAGAGGGCCAGATAGTACAGTGCCCAGAGTAGGTAGTTCTTGAGGTGCAAGAGAGAGGAGGAGAAGGAAAGGAGAAGAAAAAAGAAGGAAAAGTAAATGAGGGGAATAGAGAAGAGGAGAAGAAATGGGAGAGGAGGGAAGGGCTAGGTAGAGAGGTAAGGGGAGGGGAGGCCCCAAATTATGATAAACTCCACAATTAACTTTATAACTTCAAACTAGCTCTGAAACCTTTTGAAAAATTCAAATATTTGGTCAGAGAAACAGAATATAAAGTGCTTTGCTTGCACATAGCCAACTCTGATTGGCTCTTTGGCTCCCCATGGTCCTCGTGAGCATTGCTGGGAGTAATTCCTGAAAACAGAAACAGAAGTAAAACCTGAATATCACTTGGGGATATTGAGGAAAGAGAAAGAAAATTCGAAATTCAAGATACCTGATATCATAGCAACAAATTATCCTATATTCAGACAAGATCCAGGTATTTCTTTTGCTCTATCTATCTATCTATCTATCTATCTATCTATCTATCTATCTATCTATCATCTATCTTTCTATCTATCCATCCATCTTTTTTTGGGGGGGGGTCACACCCAGAGGCACTCAGGGATTACTTTTGGCTCAGTGCTCAGAAACAGCTCCTGGCAGGATTGGGGGACCATATGGAATGCTGGGAATTGAACCACCGTCTGTTCTGAATGGGCTGTATGCAAGGCAAATGCCCTACCACTGTGCTATCCAGCCCTCTCTATTTGTGGCCACACCTGGCGGGGCTCAGTACTTTCCTGGCTCTGCACTCAGGGATCATACCTGGCAGGTCTCAGAGAGCCTTATGGGGTGCTGGGGAGCAAACTCAGGTTGGCTGTGTACAAAGCAAATGCCCTACTCACTGTTCTATTGCTCCAGCTCCTTCCTTGTTTTCAAAAATCAAATGGATACATTGAGAACTATCATAATAATGTGAATGAATGAGGGAAGTAGGAAGCCTATCTAGAGTACAGGTGGGGGTGGGGTAGGGAGGAGGGAGATTTGGTGATGGGTATGTTGCACTGGTGAAGGGGTTTGTTCTTTAAATAACTGAAACCCAACTACAATCATATTTGTAATCAAAGTGTTTAAATAAAGATATTATTTAAAAAATCAAATGGAAACTGTACTCTCCTTTCTTCCTCCAAGCAAAGAGCGTGAGCATAGTTTCCTTCTCTTTAAAAGATGGAAACTTTCTGTGTGTGTGCGTGTGTGTGCGTGTGTGTGTGTTTTGTTATTTGTTTTTGGGTCTCACCCAGCAGTACTCAGGGGTTACTCCTGGCTCTACGCTCAGAAATCGCTCCTGGCAGGCTCAGGAGACCATATGGAATGTTGGGATTCGAACCACTGTCCTTCTGCATGAAAGGCAGACACCCTACCTCCATACTATCTCTCCAGCCCATGAAAGATGGAAACTTTCAAAACCCAGTTACCAATAGTGCAAAGTAACTGAATATGAGTCAGAAAAATTACAGGAGGGAGTAACTTCCATTTGAACGAGGGTCAGAAATGCCCCATGAAGCAAAACTCACACACACACACACACACACACACACACACACACACACACACACACACACACCATTTTCCCTCTTTAAAAACTAGTATTTTTGGGCTAGAGAGATAGCATGGAGGTAGGGCATTTGCCTTGCATGCAGAAGGACAGTGGTTCTGTGGGGGAGCTGAGGCCTAGTAAGTCTCTAGCAGTCTCTCATGAGGCCTGAACAAGGATGCAGCCTGCCTTTACTAAGGTCAATCTAAAAGGCTACGTGAGGCACTGTGACAAGCCAAGGGGAACACTGAGGCCTTGAGAGAAAAACATATTTTAGACAGGGCATATTCTAGGCACATCCAAGCTAAAGGGAACACTGAGGCCAGTAACCTTGAGAGAAAAGCATATTTTAGACAAGGCATATTCTAGACACATCCAAGCCAAAGGGAACACTGACCCAGTAGCTTTGGGAGAAAAACATAATTTAGACAGAACATATTCTAGACATATCAGTAGGTTGGGAGAAGCGATATTTGTTATCTATGTAGCCAGATGCTAGGGGGAATTATGTTAGGGGATCATTGCTTATTATGTAGCTAGAGGAAGTGAGGAATCTTAGGGAAAAAACTTATGCTGTTATCTGTGTAACCACAAGCCTTGAGAAGTAGTTGAAACAAAGTATTTTGCTCTACACTTTTTTTACTGCTCTTTGTTTGCCCCCCCCCCCATGAATGATATATAATGATCTGCCCTCTTTTCAATAAACGGAAGCTAGCTGATTCTCACTAGTTTTCCCATTTTCTTTGTATTCTTTGTGTTCTTTGTATGTTATAAACCCATATTCCCTCTGAGAAATTAACCCACGTTTGTGGTTTCACTGCAGGGGCAAAGGAGCCCACATTTTCGTGCCCAATGTCAATTCTCGGCATCCCATATGGATGTGACCCCCCCAAAAAAAATAAAAATAAAATAAATAAAAAACAATATTTGCTACAATAGAACGTTAGATTTTTTTTGAGAAATCTCTAAGTAAGTGGGAATCACAAATCTTTACACCATTTTCATGAAATTATCCAACAATGTGATTCACTATCTCTGAAGTGGAAGGTAACCCCATTATTTCATTAGTCAGTATATACAAGATAACATGTGACTTCCATATGCCATAAAACTTAAAAAATAGTATCATGTACCACCTCCACGTGATAATACATTTTTTTTTTTTTTTTTTTTTGGTTTTTGGGCCACACCCGTTTGATGCTCAGGGGTTACTCCTGGCTATGTGCTCAGAAATCGCCCCTGGCTTGGGGGGACCATATGGGACGCCGGGGGATCGAACCGCGGTCCTTCCTTGGCTAGCGCTTGCAAGGCAGACACCTTACCTCCAGCGCCACCTACCCGGCCCCGTGATAATACATTTTTAAAGGCAACACCTATTCATCATACCAGTTTTTTTTGGGGGGGTGTAGTACATGGTTAGGCCACACTCAGCTGTGCTCAGGGCACCATAAGTGGTTCCAAAAAATGAAGTAGGTCACTAGTTTCAGCCAACAAATTTGAGCCAATTGGATCTCCAGGAATAGGTATTTGGAGACCAGTGTTTTTGGTTTTCGTTTTGGGCGAGGATCCACATTCAGCAATGTGCAGAGGTTAATTACTAGACTCAGGAATTACTCCTAAAAGTGCTCAGGGGATCTTATGCGATGCTAGGGATCAAATCCGAATTGGCTGCATGCAAGGCACATGCTCTATCTGCTGTACGAGGGCTCTAGTCCATAAATAAGATCTGAAGGGATTCCAACTAGCTACTCAATGTCACAGTCAGAGACTTGGGTGGTATGTTTGTGACTATAAACAGGCACATGATGGGTATTTTCAAATGATTAGGAGTGAAAATGACCTTTAAATTAAATTCTAAATATTTGCCTGAATCTGGGAAACACTTCAATCCATTAATCAGCCTTCTAAAAAAGATTAATTCTCTAGCCCTTCAAAATAAAGAATGCGAAACATATAAATGACACATTTAATGAACCCCCAAATCTTTACAAGATCAAGAAACTAAAAGAATGGCTTAGGCTGGAGATAGTATAGAGATTGATGTGCTTGCCTTGCAAGCAAATAGCCTCAAAGTTCCCATTTCCAGTACCACAGATGGTTTCCTGAACAATACCATGAGTGACCTTGAGTGCAGAAGAGAAGTAATCTTTATAGTCAAAAGTAAACCCTGAGCATAGCCAAGTGTGGCCCCACAACAAACAAAAACAACAGCAAAAGGCCTCATGATATAATAAAGGTTATACAAGTATAGTTCCCTAGAGATAACAGGTAAGAATAATTGCCAGTGGGCCTGGAGAGACAGTACCACAGGTAAGGCTTGCATGTGGCTGACCTAGATTCAATCTTTGGCCCCCATTTTGGTTCCCAGATCATGTTAGCTCATGTGTGACCCCTGAGCACAGAACGAGGAGTTATCTTTGCCTAAGTACTGCCAATTGTGGCTCAAATACTGGAAGAAAAAAAAAAGAAAAAGAAAAACGATGCCTGATTACTTGAGAACACTGATACATTTTTGTTGTAAAAGGTGCTTTAACATAGTGTTTTGTTTTTTTGTTTTTGGTTTTTGGGCCACACCCAGCGGTGCTCAGGGGTTACTCCTGGCTGTCTGCTCAGAAATAGCTCCTGGCAGGCACGGGGGACCATATGGGACACCGGGATTCGAACCAACCACCTTTGGTCCTGGATCAGCTGATTGCAAGGCAAACGCCGCTGTGCCATCTCTCCGGGCCCTAACATAGTGTTTTCAACGGGAGTCCTACATCTAAAGATGTTCCAGTATTGCTGATTTCATCTCGTGGATCAAAACATTTGCACTTTTTTCATTCTCTTTTTTCCCTTCTAAGTTTTGGGCCACCAAAAATGCACCAAAAAGAGCACCTAGACGTGCTCAACATAAGTCTTGATCTCTGGCTATGGTCCTGAAGATTTTCATTTTTCAAAAGCATTCTACACACAAAGGAACATTTTTGTGTTAGGAAATTATAGATTGAAAATATTTAAAGCCCCAGAACTTTTTTCTTAAAAACAAACAACCCAAACATATAATAAGCCCAGGATTAAGTTGTGCAGCTATTCCAATTGAAATGTGGCAACCTCTCCAGTCTGACCCACCTGCAGCAGGCAAAAACTTTTAGCAAACAAATTGAACACAACATTCTAAAGCAGTTATTTCCTCAAGAAATCGGTCTTAATCCGGACCTAACATTGAATAAACATAAAGAGACTGAAAAAGAAATACTAGTGAGTCTGGGTTCCACTCTTCACCCTCAGAAATGAGTTTCACTGGTTAGGGCTGTAGCTTCTTCCCAGGTGATGCTGTTGTACAACCGAGCGTGGGAATCGGTTCTTATAGTTCTTTGTTATCACTCCTCTAACCACCTTATTACCATCACCTCTATTTGCCCTGAATAACAGAATATATAGAAGGCATGAGTTCTGAATGATCGTCAGTACGGAAAACTGGCAGCTCACATGCCGGAGAACTGAAGATGTGCTAGGACCGCACAGTTTCTGCTTTCATTGCTTTCAGGTAATGATGGTTCCTTGGCTCACAAATGCAAACACATAGGTTTGCAATGAAATGAGGCTACAGGGATTCCAGACACAATCTGTCATGATGAAGGTGTCAAGAAGGAAAAGTTCAGAAATCATTTCGTGTCAGTAACATACAGGTAATAAACTGGACACAATACGCTTAAAAATAATTTCCATTTTTAATTTAAAAAATAAATAAATTTGAACAAGATGTGTCTTCCTCAATGTACATCTTCCTAAGTGTCCGTGTTGGAAACTGGCTGGTTTACAAAATCATGACAATGTAGCTTTTTGACAAAATCCGGACGAACAACTCATAAAATGTGACTAAAAGAAGTATCTGGGCAACATTTATTTGAAAAAATCAGCTTTGGCTGAATTATTATCCAATTGGAGCTTTAGCTTTATAAATGTGGAATTAAACAATTTTCTTTGGGGGAAAATTTTTTAAAGATAAATCACCAAGACAGAGAAAGAGAATAAAAGAAATGAAATAAATCTTATTTGTGATATTCACAAAGTTGAATTTTATGAAATTGCCCTTTTGTGATGCTACTTTTGACATGTTTCAGTACACCAACGTTCTTTTCATGGAACATACATAAGTTTTTTCTTCTCTTCTCATCACTCCAAAGTGAAATACTAGAAGGGATTTATTTGCTGTTTTCCTCTTTGACTTCAGAACAAATGTTATGATCTTTTTCTACCAAATATAGCTATCCTACATAATCCCAAGAAGACAAATCTTCCAATAACTCCCACAATTTATTTTTTATTCTATTACCCAGAATCCTTTGTGTCCAGGGCTTGATCCTAGTATTTTCATGAATGTGAAGGGGAAGTAATATGGAAAAAAAAGTCACTTTAAAGAATGGAAGATATCTGGGCATAAATCAAATTTTCCTAACCTTTAATCAAAGACTAGCCTGCTTTTCTGCTATCTGAAGATTTGGTTCCTATGATGCCCACCCCCATTCCCTTTGGCCAGGTGATACAAGATCTTTTAAAGACAACTGGAAAAGCTGGGTGGAGATTCAAATACCCTCCAGCCAAGTAAAAATTGTTTTGAGGTTTGACTGCTGTCTGGGTAACCATTTTCACCTTACTTTCTCCACCTGACTTTTTTTCCCCACTTCCTCTCAGTTCCTTTTATGTTTATTTTGGTTTGGTTCTTGGGCCACATGTGGCAATGTTTACGGGCTACTCTTGACTCTGTGCTCCAGAATCACTTCTGGTGGTATTCACAGGCATACAGGATGCAAAGGACCAATCCTGGGTCAGCAGTTTTCAAGTAAGCATCTACCAACTGTACCCACTGCACTATCTGCACACCGCTTCAGTTCTTTTAGTACCACTTTGTCTCTAGTAATAGAGAATTATATGAAAGGTCCTCAAGGAGAGGGGCCCTGTGTGAGGAAATGACTGTACTCAATTCTAAATTAGCACTGGGGGGGGGGGAGTAAAAAGGTGGAGAGGCCAGGGGTCTCAAATCAATTTACCTGCGGGCCACAGGAGGCAAAGTCAGAGTGATCCTTGAGTGCAAAGTCAGTAGTAAGCCTTGAACATTGGGGTGTGTGACCCAAACAACTAAAACAAAACAAAACAAAAAAAGATTCCTCTAGGGAAGGGCCACAAAATGTTGTATGGAGGGCCATTTGCGGCCTGTGGGCTGAAAGTTTGAGACCCCTGCTCTAGGCCTATAAGAGAATAGGAAGGGCCATTTTATGAGAACCTATTGCTTTGTTTGATCTGATATGAAACCTCATGACAAACTGTGTGATAGGTATAATCCCATTTTGGAAAGTGAGGAAACCTCAGAGAATTTAAAATAATCAGATCTTGAAATTTAACAGCAGGTTCAGTAAGAAAGATCTGTAACCAGCTGAGATTAATTCCAAAGCACAGGTCCTTTTCAAGATGCTTCCATTTATATTTTTCCAAAAGGGGTAAAGAAAACCCTTTGCTTCAGCACTTTTAAAACATGCTTACTCGGGCCCAGAGAGATAGCACAGCGGCGTTTGTCTTACAAGCAGCCGATCCAGGACCAAAGGTGGTTGGTTCGAATCCCAGTGTCCCATATCGCCACCCCCGTGCCTGCCAGGAGCTCTTTCTGAGCAGACAGCCAGGAGTGACCCCTGAGCACTGCCGGGTGTGGCCCAAACCCCCCAAAAAACAAACAAACAAAAAACATGCTTACTCATTCATTTAACAATGGAATTATTTCAGAAGGATTTCCTTCCTGATATTAGGACCAATAGAATACAGGGGGCACTGAAAGAAGCACAATGAGGCAGGCAAGTAGATCATCATTTCTGGAGCTGAAATCTTGCTCCCGGCTCTCTACTTGGAAGAAAGGGGATTGGAGCATGTGTGGGAGAAATCCCTGTTAATCCTCCCGTTATCTAGGAGGATTCACAATAAAAAAGTCTGAGCTAAGTGTATAGAAATATTTGTGAAATCTCCTTTCTTGTTCCAACTAATGGCAGGCTGTAAAGTGTGAATGTATTATATTATATTCCAGATAGAAGTCATCTCGATAGAGCTTAAAGTAGCAAGTTGCATTATTAGGAAGCATCCATGTTCAAACTCACTATTCATATTTACAAAAAGAAGGGCTGTATATATGAGTTGTTGAGATCTTTTCAGCTCAGAACATCCTTATCCTTTGTATTGTTGCTTATGTACAATTTAGATATTATTCGATCATTTAAAAGACTCCATTTTTCTTTAGAATGGCATTATTTATCATACACATATCATCAGATTTATCATATACAAATCATCAAATTAATTCCATAATTAAGAGGAATAAATAACCAAACTGAGATATTGCACTGTATTCTCCAGGGTAAAAATAGAGGGACCACTGAGCCTGGAAGCTGAGTTCTTGAACATAGGCTTCAGAGGTCCATATATCCAGTGATCTGCACTCAAACATAGCAAAGAAACAAGAAAGCTTCAAAGGAGTATGTCTAGGAAGATGTGACTGTGTGTAGAATACATTGCTCCAGTGACTCCTGGGGAGGTGGGCAGTTTTTGACTTGACACAATTGGTGGGGTAGAGAGGACATACAGGCACAGAATTCACATTGAGTACAGTGTTTTTTCTATCATAAGTACAAGCCTTTTGTACCCCAAATCAAGCAGTCTCCCTTCCAAAGGCATTCTTTTCTTCTTTTTTTTTGGGGGGGGGGGGCACACCTGGCGATGCTCAGGGGTTACTCTTGGCTGTCTGCTCAGAAATAGTTCCTGGCAGGCACGGGGGACCATATGGGACACCGGGATTCAAACCAACCACCTTAAGTCCTGGATCGGCTGCTTGCAAGGCAAATGCCGCTGTGCTATTTCTCTGGGCCCAGCATTCTTATCTTCAAGGGAGATAAAAGATCTTGGAAAGATAATTTCAGGTTTCAGAGTGAATATGACATACGTTTCTTTCAATAAGTTTCATGGATCGTGAGAAAAGTTGAGTCAAAAGCAATTTTTTAGAAGCAAACACCAAGGACCACCCAGGAGCAGGTCAATGATTTGGCTGCATCACCATTTCAGAAGAACATCTCTGGGCATCTGCAGGCTCTGCTTAGAGAAACGCACAGGATAAGGCTGATTCTGGAACTTCATGTACCAAAGATGTGGCCTGTCCTTGCACATTGATGAGAAAGAAACTTTCAAAAAACATAAGCATTTTTGGCTGGTAAACCCCACTTGATGAGCAGGAAGAGCAGTCAGCAGGATGCCATATATAATGAAAGAGGTTCTGGAGCAATTGCCCATGGAGGTCATTTCTCAGGCATTAGCTGTCCAGCGTGCTTGAAGGAGCAGTATGTTTATTGGGATCCAGGCTCAGAAGAAAGGACTCCAGATTTTCGAACTTTTGGAGGGGGCGGGGGTGGTGCCTTGGTTTCTCTTCGGACAGGCAGTGGGGGGGCAATCTGAGGGGGTTGACATAGGAAAGTAAAAATGAGTTTCAATTTGAAAGTAAAAATGAGTTCTTCCCAATATGACTTTCCTCTATATTTCTAACATTTTCTTATAGCTTCTATCTGACTAAACTTCATCTATGCAACCTTTGTAAAGAAGTAAGACTGCTTTGTCGCCCCCCTGTTCTCCTTAAGTTAATCAGATATACCTCGACCATATCTTAATTTCATGCTTGGTGTACAAATAGCAGCTACTCAGTATTTGCTGTATCAACAGAGGGACGTCATTTGAGCCATTCTAGAATAATCATTGCTCATGAAGAAGTGTCAGTTCTTCAAATGAGAATCAGGACTCCTTACCCAGGAGAAAAGATCTACTTTTAATGAGAGGAAAAGCTCATTTCTGTTACTTTCCTTCCCTTTGAAAACTCCCCAATCTTATGTGCTTTTAGGGACTCAGAGTTTATTCAGTGAGAAATCTGTGGGAAAGCCTGCCTATGATAAGTGTAGCATCCAATTTAACATCATGCCCTACCTCTGTGGAGTTCCTCTGGCTGCTCTTGGGAGGTGGGGGAGGGGGGAGAGTTGCAGCCATCACCCCATCTGTCTGCAGAGATGGAGAGCCTGGAGATGATACAGAGCACATGAAGGCAGAGAGAACAGAATCTCAAAATTTGATTTGTCTTTACAATACTGACATTAAACTGGTGAACCAAACTGCTTTGGTGAGACTATACAGTTTCCAGAGAAGAAAAATGTCCTCTTTTTATGTGTGCCAAACCCTTCACTAACCAGGAAGTATCACACAAAGTCCTGAGGAATAATTCCATATTTTTTGTTGAAGACTATTATTAAAATAGAGATGATATTTTCTAAAATTAAGGCATAACTTTATTGTCTGATACACTCATCTCAAAAGTTTTTATAAAAACATCCTGTCACAGACAGGCGGTCACTGAATACTGGCTAAGTTTCACTGAATTATATTGGTTTTACCACCTACAAGGTGCAATAGCCACTTCCTCCAGAAAACCTTAACAGGTTGTTTAATTCTCTGTGGACTTGTGTCTACCACTTGTCACTGATAATTTGTCCTTCTATTATGCCTCTCAATCACATTTACTTTGTAACTTGTTTTTAAGCAATGCATATCACTAGTTTCCCATGCTAGCTGGTAAGTAGAATACAAAAATAGGTCCATTACTTGTCATTATGTTGGACTCTGCCCTATTTAAATACATTGATATTTACTTAATAGCTCATAAGTGATCCTGTCTGGTTCTAGACTAGAGCTAGCACATTCATACTTTCACAAATAAAAAGAGAGTAAGGCCCTTTGGATCACAATTAGATCAAGATTAGAAATCGCCCAGTTTCACAAATATGCTCCACTCTAAGGAATATAAGGGATACAGGAAAACTTACTTAGGGTCCTGGTAGCTTTGGGAGTGAGTGGAGGTGGGCTCAAGGGCATTGCCTGAGAAGGGGAAGAACCTTGAAATGGTGTCAGTCGATTGTCCATCAGCTGAAGACTCTTCGGTCTTTGTGCTTTTTTGGAGGGGCTCTAGACCAGAGAGAAAGAACATGAGACACACAGAGCTCTTCTGCGCTCTGAACAAGCATGAACAGAAAGCTGTCTAAGGTCTACGTTCCAAGAGCTCCCCATTCAGCCACGAGGGGAGACACTAGATTATTTTCTGGCTAGCTTGGAACTGAGCCATTCTGATTTTCAGGGAAAGTGGATTTTACCATATTTAACTTGATGTGGCTTATTGAAGAAAAAGTACTTGTTATTTTTTGAAGTTGAAAGAAGACAAATGGTAATGTTTGGACTGACTCATGGAACATGCTGGAGAGAACCACAACTGCAAGCATCAACCCACATGTTTATGTTGTGGGATGAGATCTTGTGGCAATATTAATTTAGAGAGTCAGATTCCCTTTGTGTGCTTTTCTTAGCACACTTTAGGATCAGATGCAACCACAGGCTTGTGTGGCCTAGATCCATAGCCACACTTTTAGTTGGTGACTCACAATGGGAAAAGAATGGCTATGTGCCTGGCTGCTGGGGAGACACTTATTGGTAAATTTCCAGGGCATTTTTTTTCTTTACCATCAGATCAGGATCTGGTGCTTTCTCTGCAATGACCTGGGACTTGCTCAAGTTCCAGTCTTTTCTCTTCAACTTGGTGATCCGGTTATCACTGTCCTCTCTAAGTGTTATATCTTCAACTCTGGCACCTGATGAGGCTCTGCGTTCCAAAAGTGGCTCTAAAATTGACCTATTGACCAAGATGAACAAATAAAATAAAATAAAATAAACAGTGATCACCCAACAGTTAACATTTAACTGAAAGCATAGCTCAAACTAATCTTAACTCATGACATTTTTCTTGCAGGTTTAAAATCTGAATGTTCAGGGCCAGAGAGATAGCATGGAGGTAAGGCATTTGCCTTGCATGCAGAAGGACGATGGTTTGAATTCTGGCATCCCATATGGTCCCCTGAACCTGCCAGGAGCGATTTCTGAGCATAGAGCCAGGAGTAACCCCTGAGCACTGCCGGGTGTGATCCCCCAGAAAAATAAATAAAAATAAAATCTGAATGTTACTTACTTAACATTAAATTACAGGCAAAGAATCCACACAGAAAAAAGTAAAAGTCAGCCTAATGTAGACAATGATAAATAGTACATGCTGTGGAGTAATATTAGCTGTATTCAGATCCCAGCTATGGTTACTAGATGAATTTGAGCAGAAAATCCTTTCATACCTTAATTTCTTTATTTGTATGATAGGATGATAATAACTGCACCTACTTCAGAGGGATGTAAAAAATTTTCATAATAATGCTTAGATGATGCAACTGCTCTTATTTAAATGCTTTTTTAAAATTATTTTACTGATTATAAGGTTATTCATAATACAGCTGAGTTTTATTTTCAGTTGCAAAGTTGTTCATGATTGAGTTTCATCATACAATGTACAACGTTCTTCACAAGTGCACATTTCTATGACGAATGTCCCCAGTTTCCCTCCCTCTGCTTGCCTCTCTCTTTTTCTCTCTCTTTCCCCCTTTTATTTTCCTTTTAGACACTATGGTTTGCAATATTGTTAAAGAATAGGTACTATGCATATCATTTTTTTCTCCTTTCAGCTTTCAGTTCTTGTTCAAACTGATCCTTTTCAATTATCATTCTCAGAGTAGTCCCTTCTCTAACTGCACTCCACCTCTATTTGTGTCAAGCTTCCTACCCTGGACTAGTTTTCCTGGCCTTCATTTCTACTGTCTTTGGATACTATTACCATACTATCTTTTTTTAATATCTCACAAATGAATTAAATAATTCTATGAATCTCTCTCTCTGACTCATTTCACTCAGCACAATACTTTCCATATCTATCTATGTATGAGCCAATTTCATGACTTCATTTTTTCTCACAGCTCATAGTATTCCATTGTGGGGACATACCCTAATTTCTTTTTCTATTCTTCTGTTCTCCAGCACTTGGGTTGTTCCAGATTTTGGCTGTTGTAAATAGTGTTGCAACGAACATAGGAATGCAGAGGGCTTTTCTATATTATGATTTTGGGCAAGTAGGGTATATTGCTACAAGTGCTATTGCTGGATAATATGTAAGTTTAATTTCTAGTCTTTTGAGAAATACTCATATTGTTTTCCAAAAAGGCTAGGACAGCAGTGGGAAGATGAGTAGAAAATTCCCAGAGAATTTTCATAAAATTCATAAAGTTCATAAATATAAAGATATTTGATATGAAGTAGGACACTAATAAAAATAGCTATCAGTGCTTTCTTCCAATTTAAAAATAAAAAAGGCTCTGCTGGGGCCAGAGTGATAGCACGGCGGGTAGAGCATTTACCTTATACATGGACAACCCAGGTTCAATCCCTGGCATCCCATATGCTACGGAAGCCTGCAAGAAGCAATTTCTGAGTATAGAGTAGGACTAACTCTTGAGTGCTGCAAGGTGTGACCCCAAAACAAAACAAACAAAAAAGCTCTGCTTCATCAGATAGAGCCATTAGCAAACTACAGCTACATATTTTAGATGCAAGGCCAATGCCTTTAATTTGTAAGAAACATGTATACATTAAATTTTCTTACCATAGTCACTAGTGATTAAATTCATGAATATTAAAACAGAGCACTCAGAGGAGATAATTGGTGCAGAGTTTTGATACACACAGAAAATTTAAAATGTAAAATAGAAAGTACAATGGATGCCTATGCTTACATGACTCAGTCTTAACAACAATCTCAGCATGGCATGTTGCTTTTCACATACCTAGTCATATTCCTTGCTATCCACTGGATGATTTGAAAGCAATTCCTTGAGTATTTCAGATTCCAGTTCATATCTTTATAAGTACCCATCTTCATTAGCCATAGCCCCATTAATTTTGTTAAGCATTCTGTCAATATTCAAATTTCTAATTTTTCCCATGATTTGTTTTATAGGTGGTTTTTGTATAACAGGATCAAAACAAATTTCAATCATTGTATTTGATTCATAAGTTGCTTTAATTTACTCATAAGCTTCTTAAGTAATTTATTATTTTTTAGGTCATTTCCAGTGGTGCTCTGGGGACTATATAGTAACTGAGGGTCAAACACAGATCTCTTGCATGAAAGGCATGCACTCTTGCTTACTGAGTTATTTCTCCTGCCCCTTCTTTTTTTGGGGGATGGGTCACACCCAGCAGTATTCAGGACTGACTCTTGGCTCTGAGCTCAGGAATTACTCCTGGGAGTACTCAGAGGACCATATAGGATGCTGGGGATAGAACCTAGGTTAGCTGCATGCAATGCAAGCAGCCTACCCACTATGTATCATTTTGGCCCTCTGGCAGAGTTCTGACTAGACTCACCTTTAACATATTTTGTCTCTGATAAGTATACAAGAAGAAAACTGCAGGAAGAGGTGTAATTGCTGATATCATTTAGTAAATAATAATATTCCTCATGAGGGAAAGCAATGAAAAAAAGGGAAAAGCTAATAATCCAGGTAACCTGAATTATTTCCCTTATGGGTTGATGCATCTTCATTGACTAAGTGTCACTTCAGAAACTAAAAGTAATTATCAAGGCATTACCCCACACTCCCCACTGGGGATTAAAGATCAATCACTTACCCATCAGAGCCTGGTCTGGAGGGAGCAGTATCTGATGAGTTGGAAGAGGTGGAAACCACAGAGGAAGTCACTGATGTGACAGACAATCTCCGCAGAGTAGATGACATGATGTAGGGGAGCATCAGAGACCCTGTGCGGCTTTGCTTCCTCTCAGTTAAGTTGGGGGGCTGAGAAACAAATGTCCCATGAAGATTAGCTGTCTGGAACTCAACTCAAAGGAATTACTGCAAGTCCCACAATTTTCAGCAAATGTACATTATATAGGTCAGCAGTTCATCCTTCCTGGTTGGTTCCTATGCTGTCTCTATTGTTAAATGTTGCAAGTACTTGTATTTTTAGATATAATTGGAAATTAGACAAACTTGACATTGTTTTCTACATTCTGGCTAAAAATTAATCGTCATCTGTTTGCATTATTTACTAATAAAATAACAACCTCCTGCTTCTCAACTTAGATTCTATTTGTTTTGAGGCTGCACATGGTGGAACAAAGAAGTGACCTCTGATGGTGCTCAGAAGGTCACATATGATTAGAATTGTCAGAAAAGAAAATACAAAAAGAACTACCACCATTATAAAATATGCAAGAAAAATTATTTCCCTTCAAAGTCATGCTAAAAGGAGTAAACTGCATCAAAACAAAAACAAACATAAGAATTAGACTAACATAGGATGGGATCAACCACACCTTCTACTAGTAAAGTGGTTCTCAGATAGTGGACTCCATAGAGCAGGTTAGAAATGCAAATCCTTGGGTCTCATCTCAGATCTTGTGAATGAAAAATTCTGGGGTTGTGGCCCAACAATTTGTTTTCAGAAGTCTTCAATAAGCTAGCTGTTCATATTTGAGAATCCTACCTATCACATTGATGGCTGCAGATTGTCAATTGGAAACTATAATCTGGGCTCTGCCCCTGAATTGTCAATAGCCATATCTGTGCTGTTATGATCTCCTTCTCTCATTCAGATTTGAAAAATGTATCAATATTATCAAAGGTAAAAGAATGAGAAAAAGCCTACCAGTGTTATCACCCCATAGAGCTTTTCTACTTTGTCCTTCAGCTCCCTAAAGCAAGACGACAACCGGTCATGCAATGGCTTCAGCTGCTCAGTCAGCTTCTCCCCATGAATGCGAATCCCTTCTGTCAACAGAGGCATCTGCGGGGTGTGGGTGGGGGGCATGAAAGAAAGGAAGTAAGTTTTAAGAAAAATTAAAATTCTGATTTGGAAGCTGGGGAAAGGGATGGACAGGTGAACTGTTAAGCAGAAATTCTACTTCTCAGTGAAGAGCTTGGGAGTTGGATGCTAGATCAAAGAGGCAGAGAATGCAAACATCAAGGATACAGGAATATAAGGAAAGGGTGGCTTGTACCATGACCACATGACTGGAAGCACTTGTTTGCATGAACTATTGATAGTTCCAGCCTTAGATTAAAGTGGGGTGCTGTATTGTCTCCACTACTTACTGCACCAGTGAGAAACAAACTGAAGTGTATATATACCAACATCCCACAGGCCAGGCCAGGCAATCATTTGGAATCTTCGTCTAGGAAGGTCCAAACTGCAAGATGCAGTTTCATGTGATAATATTCCTAGATTGCTTTGTCAAGCAAATAAGTAAACTGAGAGTCTGAGATTTTATGCCTTTTTGTTGTTGTTGTTGAGGGGAGGGCCACATTTCATGATACTCAGGGGTTACTCCTGGCTACTACTCGTTGCTCAGAAATAGCTCCTGGCTTGAGGGACTATATAGGATGCCAGAGGATTGAACTGCAGTCTGTCCTAGGTTAGCACATGCAAGGCAGATGCCCTACTGCTTGTGCCAACACTCCGGCCCCGAGTCTGAGATTTTATACAGAATACAAATCAAGGTTACAAAGGAAAAAGTTAGCCTGGAAGTAGGCATCGAAAACTGAACTTTGGACAACATCCTGGCATCATGCCCTCTGATTGTGTTGGATGAGTCCTGCTACAGCCCCCAGGGGAGCATACTGGCAATCTCTGGCCCCCATCACCCTACACTGTGAGGCATACCTGCAATGCTATGAGTTGCTTCAGAAGCTCAATCTTCTCCTGGTCTTCAGGATGCTCCTGTAAGTACTTCTCTGTGAAAAAAGCCTAAAGACAGAGTATATACATATAGATTAGAACACATTCCTCTCTCTGTAACTGATCTTAAATGACAGCAGAAGAAAGCCAAGAAAGTGTTCTATCCTGACAAACCAGAAAGGACAAACAGTTTCTTTTCTGGGATAAGTGTTAGACCATAATGGCCAATTCAAAACGATACCTGCTATTCTGTGGCCCTTCTGGAATCATGCAAATCCTAGTAAGATGTGTCCTTCATAAAACTATCATCCATTAAAGTAATTCCCCCCCTCAAATTAAATGTTACTGTCTAAGAATTATTCATTAGATTAGATATTAAGAGTCTATTGCATAATGCAAAGGGTAAAAATGAGAGATGGGCTGGTAGTTTTATGCTCTACAGTGTTATTTTTTTGATATGCAACTCTTATGTTTATTGTGATATTTTTATAGAATTATATATACATATAATCCTCAATCACCTGAAAAATGAATGATTAGATAAAGATGCAGTATTTAAACACAATGGACTACTCATCCATAACAAAGACAAAAGATTTCCATTTGCATCTGTATGGATGGTACTGATGAAATTGGTGAAAAGGAGTCTGTAGTGAGGGAAACAGAAGGAGAAAGGCATATATAATACGATTTTGTTTGTCAACTATAAAGAACAAAACAAAGGAACAAACCATACAGTTTCTTAAACTCTGACAACAGTAAGGAGCAGGGTGGAGAGAACTTCCTGATTTGTGAATATTGGTGGTGGGCATGGTGTGATATATTCAGATGAGAAAGCAGTATGTCTGAAAACTGCACCGCAATAATCTGATATTTAGCTCAAAAATTAGACTGTATTTGAAAATAGCATTTAAAAAATACCAAATGCTGACGAAACTAATGAGACAAAATAGTCACTGGTTTTATGTAGAGAAATAATGTCAGTTGAAAACTTAAAATACCTTCCTAATACGTGTAAAATGATTGAAAAAGGACAAAACTTGAATACTAGTAATTTTCTTTTTTTGATTTTTGGGCCACACCTGGTGACACTCAGGTTTTACTCCGGGCTACGCACTCAGAAATCGCTTCTGGCTTGAGGGACCATATGGGATATTGGGGGAATCTAACTGCAATCTGTCGTAGGTTAGCACATGCAAGGAAAATGCCCTACTGCTTGTGCACTGCTCTGGTCCCAATACTAGTAATTTAAAGGAGCCCATATTATAGTGGTTTTGATGTATGTGGTCAAATTACTTTCCCAAAGATGGCAACAATATGTGTTACTGCTAGAACTATGCCAAATATCATCCCTAGTATTTAATAGGCTTCAAAATATTTTTTATCTCTGTGGAAAATGTGTTTATATGTAAAGAATAAAATATTTCAAATAGCCAAACTCTGGAAATAATCCAGGAGTCCAAGATAGGATAACTATATAAAGAAACTCATAAATGTCATGTTATATATGTGTATATATATGTGCATATGTATGCACACAGTGAATACTGCTGCTTGTGAGAAAAGATAAAATAATGAGAATTATATGAATAGAACTGGAGGAGATCATGCTGTTTGTAGTCAGTCAGAATGGAGAGACAGAATTATTTCTCTCAGATGTGGAATATAACGAAAGACCAAAAGCAAAAGAAGCTAAAAGTTGGTCTACAGAACTGAACTTAACATAGCAATGAAATGTATTTTTAGGAGATTAGAGTATTTTAGGAGATTAATAGTAAGACAAATATTTTCCTTGCCAATATTTCTAAAATGATAACTTCAATTTAAAATTCAAGACTTGGTAAAAAATCTAGCTGAAAACATGTAACTTATTTTACAAAACATATAGTCATAGAAAGCTCAATACTAACTTTGAAGATATAAATAAATAGAAATGGATTAGCTGGTTCTATTCTTTTTTTTTCTCATTGTGATTCAACTTTATTTAAATTTATTTTAAAAGATTCCTCTTTTTTTTTTATAAAGAAACGTGCCATTTTAATATCATTATATTTCAGAAAAGTACACAGCACTGTACATATCATATAGACACAAATGAAACTGCAGCAGTCTGTGACGTTTTTATGCTTTCTTTTAGTTGATAAAGTCTACTAATGCATAAATTACTTTTCCCAGAGAAGTACTATGACAAACATTGGTATTTTTTGCCAACAAAAAGTTGATGACCACCTGACTTTCTAATATACAGCATAAAATTCTCTTGCTCTAAGAAATTGGGTCTATTCTATTTTTAAAAAATACCTTTTATTTGAGCACCATGCTTACAAACATGTTCATAGTTCGGTTTCAGTCATAAAAATGTACACAGCCCTTTACCAGTGCAAATTCTAACAATTCTTTCATTAGTGCCCAACAATCTTAAACGCAACTACAAACGTGTTTGTCATTATGGTAATAAAGTAAAAATATTAAAAACAAGAAAACAAAAAACAGAAAACCATCTGGTAAAATTGTAGACATATGACTGAGCGTGTTTTATACTGTGGCTATTTACCTTATGAAATTTTGAAACTAAGTGCCTGTCTCAAATACAGAAGTAATTGCTTTTCTCTACATACAGTGCATCCAGGGATACTTCATTAGGGTTTCCTAAGGCAGTATTTAGCCTAACTATATTGTCACAAGTTTTACATTTTGATTTACTGTGATTTTTTTCATGTATTTTTGATTTTTCCTTTTTTTTATAATTATCTTTATTTAAACACCGTGATTACTAACATGATTATAGTTGTATGATTACAGTCATGTAAAGAACACCCCCCTTCACCAGTGCAACATTCCCACCACCAATTTCCCAGATCTCCCTCCTCCCCACCCACCCCACACTTTTACTTCAGACAGGCTTTCTACTTCCCTCATTCATTCACATTGTTACGATAGTTTTCAGTGTAGTCATCTCTCCAACTGCACTCATCACTCTATATGATGAGCTTCATGTCATGAGCTGTACCTACCAGCCCTCATATCTCTTGTCTCTGAGATACTGTTAAAAATGTCTTTCATTTTTCTTAAAGCCCATAGATGAGTGAAACGATTCTGCGTCTTTCTCTCTCCCTCTGACTTACTTCACTTAGCATAATAGATTCCATGTACATTCATGTATAGAAAAATTTCATGACTTCATCTCTCCTGACGGCTGCATAGTATTCCATTGTGTATATGTACCACAGTTTCTTTAGCCACTCATCTGTTGAAGGGCATCTTGGTTGTTTCCAGAGTCTGGCTATTGTAAATAGCACTGCAATGAATATAGGAGTAAGGAAGGGATTTTTGTATTGTATTTTTGTGTTCCTCAGGTATATTCCTAGGAGTGGTATAGCTGGATCGTATGGTAGCTCAATTTCCAGTTTGTGAAGGAATCTCCATATCACTTTCCATAAAGGTTGTACTAGATGGCATTCCCACCAGCAGTGAAAAAGAGTTCCTTTCTCTCCACATCCCCACCAGAACTGCTTGTTTTCCTTTTTTGTGATGTGTGCCAATCTCAGTGGCGTGAGGTGGTACCTCATAGTAGTTTTGATTTGCATCTCCCTGATGATTAGTGATGTTGAGCATCTTTTCATGTGCCTTTTGGCCATTTGCCTTTCTTCTTTTTCAAAGTGTCTGTTCATTTCTTCTCCCCATTTTTTGATGGGGTTAGTTGTTTTTTTCTTGTATAGTTCTGTCAGTACCTTGTACATTCTGGATATTAGCCCTTTATCTGATGAGTATTGGGTGAATAATTTCTCCCACTCAGTGGGTGGCCTTTGTATTCTGGGTACTATTTCCTTTGAGATGCAGAAGCTTCTCAGCTTAATATAGTCCCATCTGTTTATCTCTGCTTCCACTTGTTTGGGAAGTGCTGTCTCTTCCTTAAAGATGCCTTTAGTCTCAATCTACAGTGTTTTTGTTTTGGTTTGGTTTAGTAGTTTTTATTTTTTTTTTGCTGTTATCTTTTTGTTTGTTTGCTTTTTGGACCACATCATGCAGTGCTCAGGTATTATTCCCTGCTCTGCACTCAGAAATTATTGGCTGGAGCTAGAGCAATAGCACAACAGGTATGGCATTTGCCTTACATGCAGCCAACCTGTGCTCGATCCTCAGCAACCCATATGGTCCCCCAAGCCTACCAGAAGTAACTTCTCAGCACAAAGCCAGGAGCATCCTGAGCGTTGCTGGGTGTAGGGAAGGAGGTAGGGAATGATAGAATATTTCTTCAAAGAAGAAATAGAAATAGGCAAAAGGCACATAAAAAATTCTCCACATCACTAATCATCAGGGAGATGCAAATCAAAACAACAATGAGGTATCATCTCACACCATAGAGACTGGCATATATCACAAAAAACAAAAACAATAGTTGCTGGAGGGGATATGGAGAGAAAGGAACTCTCATTCACTGCTGATGGGAATGCCATCTAGTCCAGCCTTTCTGGAAAACAATATGAAGATTCCTAAAAAAAACTGGAAATTGACCTTCCATATGATCCAGCTATCCCACTCCTAGGGATATAATCTAGGAACACAAAAATACAATTAAAAAATCCGTTCCTCACCCCAATACTCATTGCAGTGCTATTTACAATAGCCAGACTTTGGAAACAACCATGATGCCCTTCAACAGATGAGTGGCTAAAGAAACTGTGGTATAGGGGCTGGAGAGATAGCATGGAGGCAAGGCATTTGCCTTGCATGCAGAAGGTTGGTGGCTCGAATCCCGGCATCCTATATGGTCCCCTGAGCCTGCCAGGAGTGATTTCTGAGCATAGAGCTAGGAGTAACCCTTGAGTGCTACTGGGTGTGACCCAAACCCGCTCCCCCCCCCAAAAAAATACCCTGTGGTATATTTACAGAATGGAATATTATGCAGCCATCAGGAGAGATGAAGTCATGAAATTTTCCTATACATGAATGTACATTGAATCTATTATGCTGAGTGAAATAAGTCAAAGGGAGAGAGATAGACACAGAATAGTATCACTCATCTATGGGTTTTAAGAAAAATAAGAAGGGGCTGGAGAGATAGCAGAGCGGTGTTTGTCTTGCAAGCAGTCGACTCAGGACCTAAGGTGGTTGGTTCAGACCCCGGCATCCCATATGGTCCCCCGTACCTACCAGGGGCTATTTCTGAGCAGACAGCCAGGAGTAACCCCTGAGCACCGCCGGGTGTGGTCCACAAAAACAAAAAAAAAATAAGTAAATAAAAGATATTTTTGTAATAATTCTCAGAGACAATATAGATAAGGGCTGGAAGGTCCAGCTCACGGTATGAAGCTCACTACAAAGAGTGGTGAGTGCAGTTAGAGAAATAACTACACTGAAAACTAACATAACAATGTGAATGAATGAGGGAAGTAGAAAGCCTGTTTCAAATACAGGCAATGGGGGGTAGGAAGGTGGGAGATTTGGGGCATTGGTGATGGGAATATCGCACTGGTGAAGGGAGGTTTTCTTTGTATGACTGACACCCAAGTACAATTATGTTTGTAATCAAATTTTATAAATAAAGACATTAATAGAAACAAAAAAAAGAGAAGAGGCTCCTACCCAGAGCCACTAATTCACCATAACTGATGTCTTTATGAAGGGATAAATTTGAAGATAGACATAGAGTAAAAACTGAAGAGGAACAAGATGTCAATCTACACACCACTTTGCCCTAGCGTCAGGAAAGCAAGGAGGAAAGCAGGAAACAGACTCCCCATCCCAGCTGAGTGGTACCTCCTGTAGGATACTGGACTCTGGCTGGAATAATAGAGACAATGCGTTTCTGCTGCCTAAGCCATCCTGTTATTGGGACTCTGATTACAGGTCTAACAAACTAATGACAGGATGTAAGCGCATAAAACCCAACCATCACAAACAAACTTCTAGCACATTTGCAAAGCAGTTCACTCCAGAAGATTAGTGCTGAGAGGTTGATATGAACACAAAGGTAGTATTTGCACCTCTAGTCATCTTTGCTTTCCAGATACAGGCTATTTATTTATTTACTTGGTTTTTTGAGCCACACTGGAAAGTGCTCAGGGTATACTACTAACTTTACTTCTAACTCTAACATTACTCTAACTCTAACTCTAACTCTACTTCTAACTCCTAATTCTACTTCTGAGGTGTTCAGGGGACCATATGTAATTCTGGGAGTGAAACCTATATCAGCTACATGCATGTAAATATATAGTATAATAAGTATACAGTAAATACCAAACTATATTATCTCTTTAGCCCTCAAATATAGGTATTTTAGTATTTTACAATTAAAGAAAAACTGTTGATACATAATAAAATGCATTCAAATTTCTAAAAGCAGAGGGTAAGTTAAGGAACATAACTCACCTTGAATTAATTTACCTAAGAGTTCTGGCTCAAAACAGAAAAGTCTGATGAATTACAGCAAACACCTCTGTGTTTTTGTCACTAAGGTACCTGTATCACATCATTGCAATAGGTCACAGTGATCAATATGATTATCTTTTCCTTATACTTGGAAATGCACAAAATCAGGCATATTAATTAAAATTATAAATTGTTATTTTATATGGAAGTGCCTAACATTTTATATCTGCCATATATTCTTTGTTCCCCAGAATTTTAATTAGAGAGCCTTATATGAAAAGATATATTATTTTGCTATGCTGTCATGTATATAGTTTACTGGCAACCTGTATAAATTAATACTTGAAATAAAAATAAATCAAAGTTCAGAGAGTCAGAGATAGTACAGTGGGTAAGCTGACAGCCTTGCAAGTAGCAACCTGGAATTGACCCCTGTGCTGTTAGGAATGATGCCCTAGTACAGAACCATAAGTAATATTTGAGTACCATCAAATGTGACCCCCAAAGAAAACAAACAAAATACAAGAACTTAACATAAAAAACTCTTAAGTTGAGCCTGATGGATTAACTAACAAATTCTTTCAAACTTTCCAAGAAGACTTATTGCCTATACTTTTCAGACTCTTCCAGGAAATTGAAGAACAGACACACTCCCAAATAGTTTTTATGAAGCTAACATCATCCTAATACAAAAAGCAGATAGAGATGCCACAGAAAAAGATAATTACAGTTCAATATACTTGATAAACACAGATGCAAAGAACCTCAACAAAATCCTAGCAAATAGGATCCAACACCTCATATAGAAAGTCATACACCAGGACCAAGTAGGATTCATTTTGGAGATGCAAGAGTGGTTCAACATACACAGTCAATGAATGTAATATGCCACATCAACAAAAGGAAAATTAAAAATCACATGATCATATCAATAGATGCAGAGAAAGCACTTGATAAGATCCATCAACCATTTCTTTTTTTTTCTTTTTTCTTTTTTTTTTTTTTTTTTTTGGTTTTTTGGGCCACACCTGTTTGATGCTCAGGGGTTACTCCTGGCTAAGCGCTCAGAAATTTCCCCTGGCTTGGGGGGACCATATGAGATGCCAGGGGATCGAATCGCGGTCCTTCCTTGGCTAGCGCTTGCAAGGCAGACACCTTACCTCTAGCGCCACCTCGCCGCCCCCCCATCAACCATTTCTAATAAAAACTCTAAACAAGATGGGAATGGAAGGAACTTTTCTAAATGTCATCAAGGCCATTTACTACAAGCCCATGGCAAATATTATACTCAATGGAGTATATTATTCTCAATGGAGAAAAACCTGTCCCTTAAGATCTGACAAAAGAAAAGGCTGCCCCTCTCACTACTCCTATTCAACATAGTACTGGAAGTACATTAATATTAGAAATTGTTACTGAAACTTATTATGGGAAAATGGAATTCATCTATTTTCTTTTTGATAAGATTTCAAAAGCTTAGTTAAAAAATTGATGTACCTTAGGTAACATAGTCATAACAGTAATTTTAGTGGGGCTAGAGCAATAATACAGTGGGTAGGGCATTTGCCTTGCACACACACACACTGTTCAAGTCTATACAATAGACATACAAAGTTATATACCCCCCTAATACCACCAAAGTGCTCACAACCATTCACAACCCTGTCACCTCTGCTTCAGCCCTTATCCCCCATATCCCTCCCCATCTCAGCTGTTGAGTGTCTCTGCAGTTCAGGACAGTGTGATTAAAATATGGCTTACACATGGAAGAGAAAAGGGAAGATGCAGCTGTCATGAGCTCAGAAGCATTATAGAAAAGAAACATTCTGCTCCAAGTAGGAGGAAGAAAACTGATAGTGATCAGGCCTTAGCGGCATGGCAAACATTCTTCTCATGAACAAGCCATCTTCCTTCAGTCTCAAGTAGCTCTTGCCAGTTAGATTTATCCTCACATCCTTTCACGTACAAAGTCTGGGGCTACAAGTTTTATATCTTGCCTAAGACAAAAAGGCCAATGGAAGTCAGTGCAGGGGAACAGATGCAATCAAACTCTAAAGGCCCTGCCCTGCCCAGGACACTGTGTACAAAGGGAAATAAAAACCTCTGTGCTTTTTATGTCTCTGTACCCTTCTTACCTATCTTTTCACTCACATTTTAGGTAACTACTCATTCTTTCTTTTTCTTGTTTCTTTGTTTTTAGGCTATACCTAGTGGTACTCCAGGCCTACTACCAGGTCTATTCTCTGTGGTCACTCCTGGAAGTGCTCAGGGAACCGTTTGAAATGCTGGGGATCAAATGCAAGTCACCTGTGTGCAAGACAAGTGCCACACCTACCATACTATCACTATGTTTGACTCCTTCACTTCTTTCTTTCTTTTTGTTTGTTTGGGGGCCACACCCAGCAATGCCCAGGGGTTACTTCTGGCTCTGCACTCAGAAATCACTCCTGGCTAGTGGGAATGTGGGGAGTAAGGAACTCTCATTCCCTGCTGGTGGGAATGCCATCTAGTCCAGTCTTTATGGAAAACAATATGGAGATGCCTCAAAAAACTGGACACTGTGATCCATATGATTCAGCTGTACCACTCCTAGAACATAAAAACATAATACAAAAATGCCTTCTACACACCTATATTCATTACAGGTTATTTATAATAGCCAGAATCTGGAAACAACTCAGATGTCCGACAACTGATGAGTGGCTAAATAAGTTGTGATACATATATACAATAACATACTATGCAGCTGTCAGGAAAAATGAAGATATGAAATTTTCCTATACATGGATGGACATGGAAACTATTATGCTAAGTGAAATAAATCAGAAGGAGAGAGACAGAATAGTTTCACTCACCTGTGAGATTTAAGAAAAATAAAAGACATTATTGTAATAATACCAGAGAAAATAGAGATGGGGCTGGAAGGATGATATGAAGCTTATCACAAAGAATGGTGAGTGTAGTCAGAGAAAAAACTACACTAACAACTATCATGACAAAGGTAATGAGTGAGAGAAATAGAATGCCTGTCTTGAATATGGGTAGAGAGGGGGTGGGGGAAGAGAGAAATGGGGGCATTGGTGGTGGGAAGGTTACACTGGTGAAGGGGGTTGTTCTTTTCTATAACTGAAACCCAACTACAAACATATTTGTAATCCTGATACTTAACTAAATTATTAAAAAAATAGCTCCTTGGGGCTGGAGCAGTGGTGCAGGCCATAAGGTGTCTGCCTTGTGCGTGCTAGCCTAGGAAGGACCAAGGTTTGATCTCCAAGCATCTCATATGGTCCCAAGCCAGGAGCGATTTCTGAGCAAATAGCCAGGAATAACCCCTGACCATCACAGGGTGTGGCCAAAAAACCCCAAACAAACAAGCAAAAAAATAGCTCTTGGCAGGCTCTGGAGACCATATGGGATGCGGGGGATCAAACTTGGGTCCATATGGGTAGGCTGTGTGCAAGGCAAACACTCTACTACTGTGCTATCACTCTGACTCCCTTTACATATTTCTATTTTGGGCACCCACCCAATGGTGCTCAAGGATTACTCCTGGCTCTGCACTCAGAAATTGCTCCTGGTAGGCTCCAGGGGCCACAAGGGATGCCAGGTTCGAATCCAGGTCGGTTGCGTGCAACCTACCTGCTTTGCTATTGCTCTGGCCCCCACTTCTTTTAGGATTCACTACTAGATCTTACTCAGGGATCACTCCTGGCAGGGCTTGAGAGACTATATGGGGGCTCCGGAAACTGAACCCAGATTAGCTGCATTCAAGCTTTCTTCAGTCCCATATTTTGTATACATTTCATTTTTCCAATTATTAGGGGAAAAGGGAAAAAAATCTCTCAGAGAAGTAGTTTAGAAACAAATCTACCCACTAGACAGAACTACAGAGGCTACACAGGAAGTAGGGTTGCTGACAGATCCAGGCCTCAGCCTTACCTTTTCATAATTAGAGTAGCCCCCCATGACGGCAGGGTCAACAATGCCACTGAGCAGCATGGACAGTGGATGCACGGAGAGGGACCGGTCCCAGGCATGCTGCTGCACACAGTTGCTGATCCTCTCGTTGGTGAGCTCCATGGTCTCAATGGCATTCTCCAGAGGGCTGATTTCCTCCTGAGACAGAGACAGCACTTGTGAATGAAAAACATTTTTTTAATTTAACAAATCAGAGTGAGATACAGAATGACAAGGTTGATGAGATTCAGTTGCAGTCATAGAATGTTCACCAGTGCACATTTTCTTCCACCAATGTCCTGTTTTCCTCCTGACACCCTCACACCCCCCACCTGCCAGTTTCTACAGCAGATGCTCTTCTTTTAGGCATTTACGGCTTGAATATAAATACCATTACTGAAGGGGTAATCATACATATCAGTTTACCTCCTTTTAGCACCCAATTCTTATCCAGTGATCCCTTCCCGCTATTATCATAGTGGTCCCTTCTCTGATCTCATTGCCATCCCCACATTTTGGCAAGGTGTCTCCTAAGGACAAGTCCTTCTGGCCTTTGTTTCTACTGTCCTTGGGCTGATTCCCCCTACTGTTTCTAACGAGTGTGACTTTTCTTTCTGTTTTCCTCCCTCTGACTCATTTCAGATAGCCAAGTATGGGAAAAGCCTTTTTACTCCCTCAAGTAGGCAAGTAGCAGAGAGATAGTAGAGCAGATTTTAAGGTGAGTAAACATTGAAGGTGGGTCATTATCAATAAGGCTGGGTCACCACAAGGCCAGAGAAAAAGCACTTAAGCAGGACTTGGTTGCTAAATGGTGAAGCAGTATAGGTAAAGAAAATATGGCCCCCAAAAAAGGAGAACTGAAACATGAAATGAATAATTAAGTTCAAGTAATTTCCATAGGAGATGGGATGGAACTGCTGAGAGTAACAAAGATCCTGGGTGTGTGAACTGAGAATTCTGGGCTTTATCCTCTGGGGATGGAGGTGATGATGCGAGTGGGGATGATGAGGTTTATAGTCCCAAGCCCCCTTTCTTGAGGCAGGAAGAAAAATGGAGCTGAAAAGGTCAAGAAAAAGGCCTTTTTAATGAAATCTACTCAAGCCAAAGGGACCAGAGAGACTAGAAATAAAACAGATTGAGAAAATATTAGTCAAAATGGGTAGCTTTTAGGGTATATGAGGATTGAAGCATCAGGGTGACTGGTGATGTTTAACTGGGAATAAAGCAAGACAAATCTCAGACTTAAGAGGGTGACTGACAGGAAACTCAAAGGAGACATTCCCAAAATGTTTCTGATGTTGGCAGGCTCTTTGAGGAGACAACCTTCATTTGGTCACAAAAGAGTCATTCACTGGAAGTAACCTTTCAGATAGCTATTGTCGCATCAATTCTACAGAGGAATTTCATCATACAAGCAAGTCTTTTATTTTCTTTCTGAAGATGAAATTGGCCAGAGACTGGCCAAGCTCTGAGAACTGGAAGGGGGTCAACAAAGGCTATTACTGTATTTGAAGACTTTTTTTTTCTAAGTTCCAATTTCAAATGACTCACTGTGGAAATCTGTCTGGCTTCAAACCACTTGAGAATCCCAGGAAAGGTATATGCTGTGGTATACGTGGTCCTTTCAATCCACATGGTCTAGCAGGTGAAGAGAAAAAATGCCCATCAGTCAGTTCTCAAGTGAAGCAGCAATACTTCCTTGTGGTCCAATGAGATGCCATTCCCAGATGCCTCTTTAGTGAATGGATCATATTAAAATACAATTCTGGATGTCCAGAGTTGCAAGGAGGCATCATTCACTAGCCTCAATCCCTTCTAGATGGGTCCCTAGAGGCAGAGAGTTGTGAATTGCTCAAGATGCTACTGATAATGGGATCAGGAGCAGAACATGGCTCCCACCTGGCCAGTTTAGTTTTCCACTAAGATTCTAGCCTGCTGCTCACATTATTCATCACCTACACATTTTTCTCTCCAAAGATTCCACTGTGTCCACTAGGTTAGGTGGAGAGATATCACTTAGGTGTGAGTTTCACCTTGGTTTACACAGCAAAAGGGAAGACTCACAGCAAATTCATTATCTGGATCCTTTTCTCCTTTCCGGAATGGCCGGGAATGGGTGAACTGCTGCACTTCATTGGCTCTGTAGTAGCTGCATAGGAGACAGGTGGTAGGTTTTCTCTCACACAAGTGCTTTCTAATCAGCCTTCAACACAACCAGTTATGCCTTGTACTGAGTCTCAGACACTTAAGCTGACTCAAAAACCATAAGTCTCCACAACAAAGGCCTTTTGATTTCACATCTAAATGTTATTATTTGTGAATTTGTCCCACAATTTTAAAAGGCCCATGTACTTTTGTTTGTATGTCACTGACTATAAACCTAATCCCCACCATGATATTAGCAGGCAGGCTTTGCCTGAGACTAATGCCCTTACTGCAGCTCGTGGACATGTAAGGCACCATCTGTGCAGCAGGGCACAGAGTCAGTTGGTGCCTTGATCTTGCAGTTCTCGTCTGAAGAACTGTGAGAAACATGTCTGTTGTTTAAGTCACCAATCTGTGGTTTTCTGGTATCTGCTGCCCCAACAAGCTCAGACAACAGACAAGTCTTACAAAGCATAATGGAGTTTAGCCATTTTTGCCCTGCTTCTAGATGAGAAAATTAAATGTTTTCAAACAAATGAACAACAAACAAACCAGAAAACACCATTTACTTTAAGATCTGCTCTGGAACTGGTTTGTCCTTATAGTGGGGTGGCAGGCTCATCACTGGCTTGACTGTGAAACACTGCAGGTCTGAGAGGATTGTTAAGGAAAGACAAAGGTTGGAGCTGTCACAGGCATAAAGGACAACTATCCTTCTAGCTTCCCAAAAGAGAAACTGACACAACCATTGCTTTCTACCAAATGTGGAGATTCCACTGAAAATTGGCATCAAACATGCTTTTCCAAGATGCCCTATTAAGTCATTAACCCTAAGACATTTTTGGACATAGGAAAATAGATACTAAAAATCCAGGAAATAAATGATTTAGAAACTATCTTAAATTTATTTATTCAGACAAGTATCCTTCTGAAATAGATTTACACACATACCCACATAATAGAAATTTTGTTTGTGTGTTTGGTTATCATTATTTATTTTTTATTATTTATTTACATTTTTTGGTTTTTGAACCAAACTCTGCTATGCTCAGGGATCACTCCTGGTAGGGCTTGGGGTCCTAAATTGTATCATGTACCAGGAACTGTTTCAAATATTCTAAAGAGTGATAACACAGCAGGTAGGATGTTTGTCTTGCATATGACCATCCTGGGTTTGATCTTCAATATCCCATATAGTCCCCTGAACAAATTCAGGCATGATCCCTGAGCACAGAGTCAGCAGTAAGTCCTGACCATTGCCAGGTGTGGCCCCAAAACAACAGCAAAAAAACCCTAAGTATTATAGAGACCTTTACACACTAGCTCTAAGAATCAAGAAGGAAGCACAAGTATTTCCTAAATTTATAGAAGAAAAAACTGAGGCACAGGGTAGTAACTAGTCCAAGTGACACCTCAAATAACAGAGTTGTGGACTTGAACTTTCGAAGTCATTTTATCTACTGTCTGTCTTAATCTACTCTTCTTTCAGGACTGTTCAATTTTATAAAGTCTTCATTTTAACAAAACACGACAGAGAGACAGAACATTGCCTTATATGTAGCCTACCTGGGTTCAATCCCAAGCACCCCAGATGGTCCTGGGAGCACTAAGGAGTTATACCTGAGCGCAGAGTCAGGAGTAAGCCCAACACTGCCAAGTGTAATCCAAAGATCAAAATGAGAAATAAACAAAACCAAAAAAACATGTAATTATTAAAATATAACTGTTAAAGAACCCTTAGGGTATTTTGTGTGTGTGTGTTTTGTTTTTTTTTGTTTGTTTTGTTTTGTTTTTGGGCCACACCCAGAAGCACTCAGGGGATACTCAGGGGATACCATATGGGATGCCAGAGATTGAACCCGAGTCTATCCTGGGCCGGCCACATGTAAGGCAAACACCCTACTACTGTACTATTGCTCCGGCCCCAAAGAACCCTTAGTTTTGATTCTTTCCTTCAGAGAAAGCATGTAGGGCTAGAGGATAGTGTAAAAGCCTGAATAACCCCACAACTGGGGTAGTTGATGACCCAGAGTGCAGCTCACACTGCTGGGCCATGTTGAACTTTCAGGCCTACATGACTGAGTTATGTATTGCTGGGAATGTCTCAAGGGGAAAAAAAAAAACAAGGAAAACCATACTGATAATTAATAAATTATTTGTCTCATAAAAAAGAGAGATATATTTAATCTAGAATTCAGAAAATATGTTTCAAGTACCACATGACACTCTCCATATTCAGAAACTTGATCATATTTCTCCATTAATACTTCTGAACCACCAACTCAAAATACTAGTGTTTGAAAGCCTTTACAAAAAGTACCATACTGGGACCGAAGAGATAGCATGGAGGTAGGGCATTTGCCTTGCATGCAGAAGGAAGGTGGTTTGAATCCCGGTATTCCATATTGTCCCCCGAACCTGCCAGGAGAGATTTCTGAGAATGGAGCCAGGAATAACCCCTAAGCGCTGGCGGGTGTGACCCCAAAACCAAACAACTACAACAACAACAACAAAAAGTAGCATACTATTCAGAATAGCTAGATACCTGGTCTAAAGACCCAAAACATTTGTGTATGTAAATATGAGATTGAACTCTCAGTCTTCCTAGCTGGCTGGACTGGGGTGTTTCCAGGCTTCCAAGCCAAGCCCAGGGCCCATGCTTCTTTGGCAAGGATACACTGCTTAGGGGAGGCCCTGATTTCCTCTCCGGGAGATGTGGTGCTTGTCATCTTCTCTGCGTTGGGGAACTGGGTCAACAATCTCAGGCTGAAGTCCTCTCGCCTCTCATACTCTTTCCCTCGGTAAATGAAGACTTTGTTCTGCAGGTGAGAGGAAGCAAGGGAAACATAAAATTAAAGCATGAAGGGTCAATTGGAGATTCTGGTTGTGAGAAAAATACTCTACTCCCTAGTCTACCACAGGGTTCTTGATGAATTCCCACACTACCTTTACAACATGAGTTCATGGTTTGTTTGGGGAATTACAAATATTTCATGCAATGCATTCAGAATGTGACCCAATAACTACAGCTGCTCTGCAAAACTCTCTTACGTTGATTTCCAGGAAATATGATGTTTATGCCCCAACAGAGTTTATAACAGCACCAGGGCTGACTGTCTAATTTAAATGCTATTATTTGGGTGGGTGGGGGAACCCACATCTGGCAGCTTTCAGGGGTTACTCCTGACTCTGTGCTCAGGAATTACTCCTGTTTGGCTCAGGGGACCATATTGGATGCTGGGGATTGAATTCAGGTCAGCTGCATGCAAGAAAAATGCCCTACCCTCTGTGCTATTGCTCTGGCCCATAGCCACTATTTTTCATTGTAAGATTTATAGTGAAGGGACTAAAGACATTAATTTATTTCAGGCGTAAGCTTATCTCATAATCTAGGAATGCTTTAAGGACAGCTGTTTGAATGACCCGGCTTTAGACAGGCACAAAGAGAATCAATACAATGCATTTTCTGATATAATGATGTGGTGATGGGACAGGAAATAAAGATCAGAATAATTTACAGCAGACATGAAGAATGCTAACACTAAGTCTCACCCAAAATAACTATAGTAAATCCTATTTACTACATCTCTAAGTGTTTTTTTTTTAATAAAACTGAACCTTGAATGAAGTAATATCTTGAGTCCAAGCATGAGAATAGTGCACTATTGCCTGTGTAAGTTCAAACGTGGCAGGGCTCTAAAGTGATCTACTGACCTATTACTCACATTATTATGATGCATTATTATGCATAATATATGCAATATTATGCATTCTCTATTCACATTTTTGGGGCCACAACTGATCATTCCTGGCAGTTATATGCAAGGCAAATGCTCTACCCACTATTACATATCTCCTGCCCCTCTATTCACTTTTTATTTCTGGTTTTTAGGCTATACCTGAGACTTCAGGGCTTATTCCTGGCTCTGTGCTCTAGAGATTACTTCCAACAGTGGTGCCAGGGACTGAATTGGGATCAACTGCATACGAGGCCATCACACATCTATCCCTCTTGCCCTTGTGATGCATTTAAAGCTAAACTCTGGATACATATTGCGCTGATTCATGTTCTAAAAATCACTTGCTCTTTCATATTAAAAATATGTATTGAGCAAACATCAAGGTAACTTATAAATACATATCTATGTCTATGTAACATATAACTGGACATAATGGTGACATAGAAGGTGAAGAAAACACATTCTATTGGAGAGAAAAAAAGATGCAACATAAAAAAACACGAGGCAGTAAGAAGTGCAAGATCTTCTGGGATAGATAACATTTTTTCCAGCTGAAAAATACTTATGAGACTGAGTCATACATGCATTATGGAATTTTTTCATTTGGGGAAAGCTGTGGTGGGCAACAGATCACATGTAAAAATGATTATGTGATAGGGATTATAGTTGTGAAAGGGACCAGAGAGGCTGAAGGTCAGCAAAATCTCACTCTGCTTGAAAGAGAGGGTTTCAAGGGAAAACTGAACTTGATTTGGACTGGATAGATATAGTCAGTAAAGCTAAGAGAAGGAAGAGGAAAATCAGCTCAATGAGGGAGGATTATTACTAGGAGAAGAAAGCATGGACTTCAGGTCAGAGACACACACTGGGATTAGCAGGATGGGTTGGATTATGAAAATCCATGAAAAACTGGCATATGTTCAAAGACCTGGAAATTCACCAGAGGCTCCAGAAGGAAGGGGCAATGTCATGAATAAAGCAGCTCATCAAAAATGACAGCAGAGTATGAGCTCAACTGTAGGAGTCCCAAGAACTGAGGGGGTGGTAAATACAAAAATTGGTATTGGATGGACCCTGCTGTTGAGAAGGACAAAGGAGACAGGAGTCATGGGCAGTTTGAAGTGAACAGCTCTGAAATAGGAAGCCAGAAACACATGAAGAGACCTGGTTTACTGATGAAAGCAATGGTCTGGGTTTGGGGATCTAGTTATTAGGGAGTCTTCTAGGTTTTATCATTTAAAAGGCTTTTTTCAGGGGCTGGAGAGATAGCATGGAGGTAGGGCATTTGCCTTGCATGCAGAAGGATGGTGATTCAAATCCCGGGGAACCATAGAGGATACAGGAATTGAACTGGGTTCCATCTCGGGTCAGCCACGTGCAAGGCAAATGCCCTACTGCTGTGCTATCACTCTGGCCCCTATAGTTCAGTGTTAAATAAAGCTATTTTGTTGTTGTTTGGTGGAAGAAAATCCTAGAATTTTTGTTTTATGAGACTGTAAAGCCATATATATATATATCATCAGCCAATTCTGGGGAGAAAAAAAAGACATGGTCTTTCTTACTAGTACAAGAGGTTTGTTTTTATTTTTGTGAACTCTTGCAGTCTTGTCCTTGGGATGTTTGTTTTTCAAACCAGGCTTGGCTGGAAATAAAACAAACACCTAAATATATCAATCCATGCTTTCCCAGGCTTGACCTGGGGCCACAGAGCAGTGGAGGGATGGTTCTGTTTTTCCCCTTTTCTTTCCACCTGGGAAAAATCATTCAAATTACCAAAGAGCTGCCAGAACAGCAGAGGTAGCCGCCAGGGTGAAGGGGCATCATTCAGGAAGCTGCCTCCCTACCCGACCTCCCACGGTGAGAACAAGGGTTCTGCAGCTGCTAACCCACCAGGCCCATCTGGAAAAGAGCCCAGTTCCTTCCCTCCTTTGGACTCCAGGTTTAATGGCTCTGTGGACCACCCTCAGCTTTCTTACCCGCAGGAAAGAAGGGAAGCCTTGCCCATAGTATCCCACAGCGAAGTATTCAGGCTGAGGCCGCATGGCCTTGATGATGTTCTCATAAAACAAGGCTCTTTTTTTCTGGAAAAGAAAACAAAGGCGTTTCATAAGGAGGTGACAGCCCTGGTGGAAAAAAAATAGAAACAAGAGCAGACTATTTGCTTTGTTTTTATTTTCCTGTATATCACAGAGAAACAAAGGGCCTTTGAAAAATCTTTGTGTCTAAAGAGTTATCCTTGTCAAAGGTTTACAATCTTCTAGACTGGGCCTTAAAGGGTCTGAAAGCTATGGTTCTTCTTCCTCTGGAGAGGGAGGCCATGCTTAGATTTTTACCAATTTCTTGAAAAGTGCTCAGGACCCATACAAGGTTAGGAAGCTCTTTCTGAGACTTGCAGGAAGTGGCTGTGCATAATTGGAGACATGGCCATGAGAAAAGACCAAGAAACTTTTGCTTCAGCCATATGTTTCCAGCTGAAGCCCTTCGTTCTTTGGTTTAGTTTTTGTTTGTTTTGGAGCCACACCTGGCAATGTTCAGGAGTTACTCCTCGCTCTGCATTCAGGAACCTGTCCTGAAGGGGTTCAGGGGACCATAATGGATGCTGGGAATTGAACCCAAGTTGGCTGTGTGGAAGTTAAGTGCCTCACCTGCTGTACTATCTATCTCTTTGGCCCCTTGGTTCAGGTTTTAAGTGCCCAGAAGGGGGTAGCAGTGTTCTGATGTTCAATGTTGTATGCCCCTATCTTTGATTCTGCACCTGAGAAAGGTTTCCCAATTGGGCCTGCAGTCAGCATTAAAAACAAAAACAAAAACAAAAACAAAAAAACAAATTGGATACTCAGAACCCAGGGCTTTGAAGCAGGTTCATAGATAGACCCTTGTGCAGGCAAAGGGGAGTGGGTCTTATAAGCACTCTGTCAGTAAAGCTTTTTAACACAATAATGCTAACAAAGGAAGTGAACAAGTTGCATTGCTAACATCTCACCTCAATTTAAATATGAAATCAATTACCTTTTTATTAGAAAATTCACTTCAAAGTGATTGTGAAAATTATTCCTTCAAATAAATACTGTGTGACAATGATTTCGACTTCATCTTCTAGACTAGAGTGATTGTGTGTGTGTGTGTGTGTGTGTGTGTGTGTGTGTGTGAAGAAGATGGCTCAAAGGGTTAAGGCTCATGTCTTGAATTCATTAAGTACTGAGTTTAATCCTGGCACCATATTCCCACTTCCAGCAATGTCAGGGTCACTGTGAGCCTGGCCCACTAAGCACTGCTTCGGAGAACACCCTTGCTGAATCATTGAGTAATACAGTGTCTAACCACCATCTGACATTTGGAAGCGTATTTTGATTTTTTAAAGAGTTGACCAATGCCTAAGGGCAGTTAAAACACACAGGTTGAGAGGGCACTAACATTGTGAGATTCAGAAGGAAAAGGAAGACATAAGAATCAAGATTGGCAGAAGAATTTTACAACTTAGCAAAAGTACACAAAAAATGTTAGGGGAAAAAAATCAAACTAAGGTCAAAGACTGATGGTGCATTCATTCATCAGTGCTCTGGAGACGTGTACAAGTGAGCTAAAGAAGATGCCTGCAGAATGGACAATGTTCAAAGATATAAAGAGGAAATAGGAAAGGGACATGGAAGGTCTCAAGAGAAACCAAGGGTGGTACCAAGAAGGAGCAGACTGCTCAGATGCGACCCTGAGCACTCAGTCAAGATACACTAGAGAAACAATGGTATCAGCCTTTGGAACAGTAAAAATGCTTTTTTCCAACCAGGTTTCCCTTTCCATGATAAGGAACAACATTTGCTCTAATTTTGTAAGCTTACAGAAACACTTTCTTAAACCATGATGTCAGCAATCCTGCCAGCTGTTTAAAGCATTCTGACCCACACTCACCAGAAGATTGCCGAGGCCCTCATAATCAAATACTTTACTCTCATATGTCTCAGCCAACTCTTTGCTCAGCTTGATTGCCTTCTCCCACATCTACAGAAAAAGATAGACAAGTAGGATTAAAAGCATGAAGGAGACACTGGCCCAGCAGCAAAATCCATATGACAGTCACTGGCAGCCAGTGAGAAGTCTGTGGCTGAGTTTCAATGGACGACCCTGACCAGCCTCGGGAAAACTTGACTTTTCCCTAATACCATAAATCAACTATAGATTTTTTGCAGGGCCAGGGGCATCATCAGCAATTGTAAGAATAGAAATAACTTTATATAACTTTATATATGATAAAGGGGCAAAGTGCTGAAGACCACTGAAAGTTGTCTTACAGACAGGAAATAAAGTAGATATGGATTCTTATTCTCACTCCTGTGCACTTGTGTGTGCATGTATGTGTGGGGGTATGTGTACCTGCAGTTATATTATTTGAGGTATGTCACTGTAAGGCTACCTGAACTACTGCATAAAATTTGAAATACTTTTTCAATCTAGTGCCCTGGTTTTCCCTCCCTCCTTCCCTCCCTTCCTTCTCTCTCTCTTTCTTTCTTTTCTTTTTTTTTTTTTGATTTTTGGTTTTTTATTCTAGGGCCCTGGTTTTTCCTTCCTTCCTTCCTTCCTTCCTTCCTTCCTTCCTTCCTTCCTTCCTTCCTTCCTTCCTTCCTTCCTTCCTTCCTTCCTCCCTCCCTCCCTCCCTCCCTCCCTCCCTCCCTCCCTCCCTCCTTCCTTCCTTCCTTCCTTCCTTCCTTCCTTCCTTCCTTCCTTCCTTCCTTCCTACATCCCCTCTCCCCTCCTCTTCTTTCCTTTTTTTTTTGATTTTTGGTTTATTACTCCTGGCTTTGCACTCAGAAATCACTCCTGGATAGGGGACCTTATGGGATGCCGGGGATCGAACCTGTGTCCTTCCTGGGTCATTTACAAGGCAAATGCCCTACCTCTGTGCTACTGCTCAGGCCCCCATTTCATTTTTATTTTAATAATATGTTTATTTAAGCACATGAGTACAAACATATTTGTAGTTGGATTTCAGTTATAAAAAAGAACACCCCCCCCTTCACCAGTGCAACCTTCCCACCACCAATGGCCTCATCTCCCCCTCTCCCCCAATCCCTGCTTATATTCAAGATTTTCCATTTCTAACTAGCCTGCCTTCTGAGTCAAACAGAACTCAGGGAACTGATGTGCCTTATAAGTTCTAGTCTAACACTCTTATTTGCTGCCCAGGCTTATTCTGCCTATCATTTTGGCATTTTCTAAAATGTTTCATCGCTGCATGCCTTTAGACATGCAGCCCTAGATAATTTTCTACCTCATTCTTATCCAGGGAGTCTGCCCATTGTTTTTGCTGCTGAAGGAATGAATATATAGTCCACAGACAGTTGTAAAACATTTTTAAATTAAATCATTTGAGGCGATCACTTGCCAAATTTGCCCCCTCTGAAATTGCAGGGCCTGCATCACTAAAAGCCTCTACATTGCGCCATATGGAAAGCTTCCCAGAGCAGCGGGGGCCAGTGCGGCAAGCCAGCTGGAAACAAACGGATCTAGTTCCTTCTCATTTCACCAAAGGCTAAATCAAGTGTACCACAGGCACAGCTAAACAATTGCTAGCATAGTGATTCACAAGTGTGCCTTCCAATTCTAGGACCCTAAAAGACAAAACTATCTTCTTTATTAACCTAGTATTACTTGCCTTTCTTCATATTCTTCCTCTTAGTTTTTAATCTTTTTTTTTTTTTGTTGTTGTTGTTTGGTTTTGGGCCATATCTGGCCTAGCTTCTGGCTCTGCACCATTCATAAATGTCTCCTGGCAGTCTTGGGGGACCATATGGGATGCCAGGGTTTGAAGGCCCTACTGGCTGTGTTGTTGCTCTGGCCCCTATATTCTTTCTCTTAAAAGTACACAGTGGAACTTCCAAGCAGCTACAGGATATATGGATCATAATCAATTAAATGTAGAGCAGATATAAAAATTTTGCTATCTTCTATTCAAGTTAGACCTTAAAGAATTTTTCAAAAATTATAAATAATGCCATATATGTCACTAGCTCTTCAGAAATACAGTAATTTTCCCATAAAATATAAAATTTACATTAATTGATAATATTTACTGTTAAAACAAATATTAAAATTTTGTCTTAAGAATGTAATTATTGGGCCAGAGAGAGAGCATGGAGGTAAGATGTTTGCCTTGTAGGCCGAAGTACAGTGATTCAAATCTTGGCATCCCATTTGGTCCCCTGAGCCTGCCAGGAGTGATTTCTGAGATTAGAGCCAGGAGTAACCCCTTAGCGCTGCCGGGTATGACCCAAAAACAAAAAAACAAAAAATGTAATTATCGGGGCTGGAGAGGTGGCACAAGGAGTAAGGCATCTACCTTGTGTGTGCTAGCCTAGGATGGACCACGGTTCGATCCCCTGGCATCCCATATGGTCCCTAAGCTAGGAGTAATTTCTGAGCAGATAGCCAAGAGTAACTCCTGAGTGTCACTGGGTATGGCCCAAAAACCAAAAAAAGAAAAAAAAAAGAAAATGTAATTATCAAAAGTTATAAACACAGTGATGCAATGATTTTTAAAAAGGATAATATAAGAATTATAAAATTTAAGCAAATAGCTTGGGGTAGGGGACAGGGGGAGAAAAAAATTTAAGCAAATATATTTTCAATCTGGTCTTCGAGATTTTCTTCTTAAAATAGGCATAATACTCATCTAAATACTCATCATAATACTCATCTATATGAAGAATTAAATTAAAAAAATAAGTTAAGAAGTCACTTGAAACATTTACTAGCACTAAATAAATCAATCTCATACAATGATCATTCACATGTTTATTTATTGTGATCAAAACATGAAAGCTAGCTGTTTCCAGATATGGAAGTAGTGATCCAAATCTTTGGACTACCTGGACCTCTGAAACTAGCAGAATCAGAAGTATATTCTATTTGTCTAGTACAAAGCATTATTTTTTTCTTTCTCCCTTAACTTGCTTCCTACAGGGGACCACAGACTCTATAAATTATGGCTCAGTTAATATGTTTATTTTACCTTCTTGGCCCTGTGAGCATTTTAGGTTGCTTATTACAGCCCATCTTGTCATAATGGGGTAAACGGGATCTGGAGTGTGCAACAAGTATCAGCCCAAGTCTCTTGAGAACTCATAGAAAAGAATGGTACCAGAACTTGCAAGAAACATATAAAAAGTAAATTATGGTTATGGAAAGATGGACATGACTAGTCAAGTTTATCTCCATTGGCCTCAAGATCTTTATTTTCCTGGTTACCTAAAGACACTTCATCTTTGAAGAAAAATGTAGCATTCAATGCAATATAAAGGAACAATGTGTCACTTATTTCTAATAAAGATTTCTCTAATTTTAGGGTAGGAACTTCTAAATCCTTCAATTTTCACCAGTAAATAGAGTCTTTGTTTTTCATGGTGAATCTTCCAGATTCCACTGATTTTATACTAATGAAGTAACTCACAGTAGCCTTGAGATGGGTCTCACATTGGAGCTCCCATTCCAGAACCTCCATCAGTGTGAACTAAAATTTGAGGCTTGAGTAGGATCAACCAGTTCCACAGGGAGAAGGAAAGGAAAGAGGCCCTAAAAGTTGTGTCTATTCATATGGCTGACTACTTAATCCACAAGCCTGTGTGCTGAGACCCATCACCCTCAAATTCTGCACTCTGAGGCCTAGGAAAACTTCCTGATGAATGAACATGTTGGTGTTATGTTTAGAGAATAAGAGCCCTGAATTTAGGGGGTTAATACACAGAAGTTCTGCTCTCTGAGAACCTTCCTCAGTCTGGCTCCATGTACTTCTTCACCTTGTTCCTTCCACTTTGCCTTCTTCATAATAAAATTATAATGGTAAAACAGTGTTTAAGAAAGTTTTGAGAATTATTAATTCATATGAATCCTGATGAAGTCAAGCAAAATTATAACCAACTGATGAGAAGTGTGGGTAGCCTGGGGAACCCCAGAACCTGATTTTGACCTCTCAAGTGAGAGCATTCTTATTCTGTGGGGTCTGTGTGATTGTAGGTGATGAGCACAGTAAGGATGTGCATCACTGAAGTCATTTCCCCCAACACAAAATCAACTATACATACTCACTTTGCCTTTGTCAAAATAGGATATGATTTCTTGGTACAGTTTTTCTTTAAGCTCTTGCTGGGTATAGACATAGTAACTGTCCCTCTGAAGCAGATGAGATGCACAGGGCTTGTCAGACCACTACAAACAAGTAAGCAAAAAAGATTCAGAACATAATTCAACCTAATGAAAGGGGATTCATATAACAAATATTCAACCAATAAAAGGTGATGGGTACATTATGACATATCTTTGATTCATCGATATTACTTTTGAGTAGTAATTTAAAAAAATCACACATCTGGGGCCAGTGAGGTGGTGCTAGAGGTAAGGTGTCTGCCTTGCAAGGGCTAGTCAAGGAAGGACCACGGTTTGATTCCCCCGGTGTCCCATATGGTCCCCCCAAGCCAGGGGCAATTTCTTGAGCACTTAGCCAGGAATAACCCCTGAGCATCAAACGGGTGTGGCCCCAGAAACAAACAAACAAAAAAAAATCACACATATACAGTCATACTAGTTCCAAAACAAGTGATTGGATGAACAAACGTGATGGCAGGTCACCCACCTACACAGCTGCTGCTGTGTTACACAGTGCTATGGCCATAAAAAAATCAAAGAAAAATGACAAGAATGAGGGAATAAGGAAAAGGATCACTTGTGGTGAGCAATGATTATATTCTTCACTACCATGACCTTCTGCTCATTCACAAAGAGAATGAGCTGAAAAAAAAATACCACAAATAGTGAAAATGCCACATATTGGGACAAAAATACTCAGAAACCATTTTGAAGGCCTGAGCATGGAGTATGGTGCCCTTTGTTCAAGAAGAGCTTCTGGTTCTAACCTATGAAGTTTGTGCTGAATTTGAATTAGTCACACAAAGGTGGAGACTGACAAAACAGTTAATACAAGAACCTAAAGTCTAAAGAGTAATAAAGCTAAAAATATTTGAGATTTCTTTTTTTTTTTTTTTTTTTATGCCAGGGTCCGTCCTGGGTTGGCCATGTGAAAGGCAAATGCCCTACCACTGTGCTATTGCTCTGGCCCCTATTTTTTATTATTATTTTCATTATTATTTTTTGGGGGTGGTTTTGGGCCACACCCGGTGATGCTCAGGGCTTACTCCTGGCTATGTGTTCAGAAATCGCTCCTGGCTCAAAGTACTCTATAGGACGCTGGGGAATTGAGCCATGGTTCATTCTGGATCAGCCGTGGGAAAGGCAAACGCCCTACCACTGTGCCACCGCTTTTTGTTTGTTTGTTTGTTTTTGTTTTTTTTGGAGGCCACATCTGGCCATACTCAGAGATTACTCCTGGCTCAGTTCTCTGGCAGGCTTGGGGGACCATATAGGATGACGGGGATTGATTTCAGGTGGTCATAATACAAGGCAAACACCATCTGTTTTTCTATCACTCTGGCCCCCAGATTTTATCTTTTCTTCTAGCTCAAGAGTATGCCATTGGTGTCATCACCACAATTTCTTGTTTTGTGTTTGTTTCTTTTTGGTTTTTTTTGGTCACACCCGGTGGTGTTCAGGGTTTACTACTGGTTTTTCTACTCAGAGGTCATTCCTGGTAGGCTTGAGAGACAATCAGGAGTGCCAGGATTAAACCTGGGTCAGCTACATGCAAGGCCAGTCTACTGGCTCTATTAGCTCTCTGGACCCTCACTATAATTTCTTTTTTTTTTTCTTTTTGTTTTTTTAACACCACCCATCACCAGTGCAACATTCCCATCACCAATGTCCCAAGTCTCCCTCCTCCCCACCCGACCCCCGCCTGTACTCTAAACAGGTTCTCAATTTCCCTCATACATTCTCATTATTAGGACAGTTCAAAATGTAGTTATTTATCCAACTAAACTCATCACTCTTTGTGATGAGCTTCCTGAGGTGAGCTGGAACTTCCAGCTCTTTTCTCTTTTGTGTCTGAAAGTTATTATTGCAAGAATGTCTTTCATTTTTCTTAAAACCCATAAATGTGTGAGACCATTCTGCGTTTTTCTCTCTCTCTCTGACTTATTTCACTCAGCATAATAGATTCCGTGTACATCCATGTATAGGAAAATTTCATGACTTCATCTCTCCTGACAGCTGCATAATATTCCATTGTGTATATGTACCACAGTTTCTTTAGCCATTCGTCTGTTGAAGGGCATCTTGGTTGTTTCCAGAGTCTTGCTATGGTAAATAGTGCTGCAATGAATATAGGTGTAAGGAAGGGGTTTTTGTATTGTATTTTTGTGTTCCTAGGGTATATTCCTAGGAGTGGTATAGCTGGATCGTATGGGAGCTCGATTTCCAGTTTTTGGAGGAATCTCCATATCGCTTTCCATAAAGGTTGAACTAGACGGCATTCCCACCAGCAGTGGATAAGAGTTCCTTTCTCCCCACATCCCCGCCAACACTGTTTATTCTCATTCTTTGTGATGTGTGCCATTCTCTGTGGTGTGAGGTGGTATCTCATCGTTGTTTTGATTTGCATCTCCCTGATGATTAGTGATGTGGAGCACTTTTTCATGTGTCTTTTGGCCATCTGTATTTCTTCTTTGTCAAAGTGTCTGTTCATTTCTTCTCCCCATTTTTTGATGGGATTAGATGTTTTTTTCTTGTAAAGTTCTGTCAGTGCCTTGTATATTTTGGAGATTAGCCCCTTATCTGATGGGTATTGGGTGAATAGTTTCTCCCACTCAGTGGGTGGCTCTTGTATCTTGGGCACTATTTCCTTTGAGGTGCAGAAGCTTCTCAGCTTAATATATTCCCATCTGTTAATTTCTGCTTTCACTTGCTTGGAGAGTGCAGTTTCTTCCTTGAAGATGCCTTTAGCCTCAATGTCCTGGAGTGTTTTACCTACGTATTGTTCTATATATCTTATGGTTTTGGGGCTGATATCGAGGTCTTTAATCCATTTGGATTTTACCTTCGTACATGATGTTAGCTGGGGGTCTAAGTTCAATTTTTTGCAAGTGGCTACCCAGTTTTGCCAACACCACTTGTTGAAGAGGCTTTCTTTGTTCCATTTAGGATTTTTTGCTCCTTTATCAAAAATTAGATGATTGTATGTCTGGGGAACATTCTCTGAGTATTCAAGCTTATTCCACTGATCTGAGGGCCTGTCTTTATTCCAATACCATGCTGTTTTGATAACTATTGCTTTGTAGTAAAGTTTAAAGTTGGGGAAAGTAATTCCTCCCATATTCTTTTTCCCAATGATTGCTTTAGCTATTCGAGGGTGTTTATTGTTCCAAATAAATTTCAAAAGTGCCTGGTCCACTTCTTTGAAGAATGCCATGGGTATCTTTAGGGGGATCGCATTAAATCTGTACAGTGCTTTGGGGAGTATTGCCATTTTAATGATGTTAATCCTGCCAATCCATGAGCAGGGTATATGCTTCCATTTCCGCGTGTCCTCTCTTATTTCTTGGAGCAGAGTTTTATAGTTTTCCTTGTATAGGTCCTTCACATTTTTAGTCAAGTTGATTCCAAGATATTTGAGTTTGTGTGACACTATAGTGAATGGAGTTGTTTTCTTAATGTCCATTTCTTCCTTATTAGTATTGGTGTATAGGAAGGCCATTGATTTTTGTGTGTTAATTTTGTAGCCTGCCACCTTGCTATATGAGTCTATTGTTTCTAGAAGCTTTTTGATAGAGTCTTTGGGGTTTTCTAAGTAGAGTATCATGTCATCTGCAAACAGTGAGAGCTTGACTTCTTCCTTTCCTATCTGGATTCCCTTGATATCCTTTTCTTGCCTAATCGCTATAGCGAGTACTTCCAGTGCTATGTTGAATAGGAGTGGTGAGAGAGGACAGCCTTGTCTTGTGCCAGAATTTAGAGGAAAGGCTTTCAGTTTTTCTCCATTGAGGACAATATTTGCCTCTGGCTTGTGGTAGATGGCCTTAACTATATTGAGAAAGGTTCCCTTCATTCCCATCTTGCTGAGAGTTTTGATCAAGAATGGGTGTTGGACCTTGTCAAATGCTTTCTCTGCGTCGATTGATATGATCATGTGATTTTTATTTTTCTTGCTGTTGATGTTGTGTATTATGTTGATAGATTTACGGATGTTAAACCAGCCTTGCATTCCTGGAATGAAACCTACTTGATCGTAGTGGATGATCTTCTTAATGAGGCATTGAATCCCATTTGCCAGGATTTTGTTGAAGATCTTTGCATCTGCATTCATCAGCGATATTGGTCTGTAATTTTCTTTTTTCGTAGCATCTCTGTCTGGTTTAGGTATCAAGGTAATGTTGGCTTCATAAAAGCTATTTGGAAGTTTTCCTGTTTTTTCAATTTCATGAAAGAGTCTTGCCAGGATTGGTAGTAGTTCCTCTTGAAAGGTTTGAAAGAATTCATTAGTAAATCCATCTGGGCCTGGGCTTTTGTTTTTGGGCAGACATTTGATTACTTTCTTAATTTCCTCAATAGTAATGGGTGTGTTTAGATATGCTACATCCTCTTCATTCAATCGTGGAAGATTATAAGTTTCCAAAAATTTATCCATTTCTTCCAGGTTTTCATTTTTAGTGGCATAGAGTTTCTCAAAGTAGTTTCTGATTACCCTTTGAATCTCTACCATATCAGTAGTGATCTCTCCTTTTTCATTCCTAATACGAGTTATCAAGTTTCTCTCTCTTTCTTTCTTTGTTAGTTTTGCCAGTGGTCTATCAATCTTGTTTATTTTTTCAAAGAACCAACTTCTGCTTTCGTTGATCTTTTGGATGGTTTTTCTGGTTTCCACTTCATTGATTTCTGCTCTCAGCTTTGTTATTTCCTTCTGCCTCCCTATTTTTGGATCCTTTTGTTGAGCACTTTCTAATTCTATGAGCTGCGTCATTAAGCTATTCAGGTATGCCCCTTCTTCTTTCCTGATGTGTGCTTGCAAAGCTATAAATTTTCCTCTCAGTACTGCTTTTGCTGTGTCCCATAGGTTCTGATAAATTGTGTCTCCATTGTCATTGGTTTTCAGGAAGGTTTTGATTTCCTCTTTGATTTCATCTCGGACCCACTGATTATTCAGTATGAGGCTATTTAACTTCCAGGTGTTAAAATTTTTCTTCTGTGTCCCTTTGTAGTTTATATATAATTTCAGGGCTTTGTGGTCAGCAAAGGCAGCCTGCAAAATTTCTATCCTCTTGATATTATGGAGATATGTTTTGTGTGCTAACATGTAGTCTATCCTAGAGAATGTCCCATGTACATTAGAGAAAAATGTGTATCCAGGCTTCTGGGGGTGGAGTGTCCTGTATATATCTACTAGGCCTCTTACTTCCATTTCTCTCCTCAGGTCTAGTATATTCTTGTTGGGTTTCAGTCTGGTTGACCTGTCTAGTGTTGACAATGCCGTGTTGAGGTCTCCCACAATTATTGTGTTGTTATTGATATTATTTTTCAGATTTGTCAACAGTTGTATTAAATATTTTGCTGGCCCCTCATTCGGTGCATATATGTTTAGGAGGGTGATTTCTTCCTGCTGTACATATCCCTAGATTAATACAAAATGTCCATCTTTGTCCCTTACTACTTTCCTAAGTATAAAGTTTGCATCATCTGATATTAATATGGCCACTCCTGCTTTTTTTTGGGTGTTGTTTGCTTGGATGATTTTCCTCCAGCCTTTTATTTTGAGTCTATGTTTGTTCTGACTATTCAGGTGCGTTTCTTGTAGGCAGCAGAAGGTTGGATTGAGTTTTTTGATCCATTTAGCCACTCTGTGTCTCTTAACTGGTGCATTTAGTCCATTGACATTGAGAGAAAGAATTGTCCTGGGAGTTAGTGCCATCTTTATATTAAAGTTTGGTGTGTCTGTTGGTAAGCCTTGTCTTAAAGTATGCCGTTCAGTTTTTCTTTTAAGAATGGTTTTGAGTCTGTGAAGTTTTTGAGCTGTTGTTTGTCTGTGAAACTATGTATTGTTCCTTCAAACCTAAAAGTGAGTTTTGCTGGGTGCAGTATTCTAGGCGAAGCATTTATTTCATTGAGTTTTGTCACTATGTCCCACCACTGCCTTCTGGCCTTGAGTGTTTCTGGTGACAGGTCTGCAGTAAATCTCAAGGATATTCCCTTAAATGTAATTTCTCTTTTCGATCTTGCTGCTTTCAGAATTCTGTCTCTATCTATGGGATTCGTCATTGTGACTAGGATGTGTCTTGGGGTGTTTTTTCTGGGGTCTCTTTTAGTTGGCACTCTTCGGGCATGCAGGATTTGATCACATGTATTCATTATCTCTGGTAGTTTCTCTTTAATGATGTTCTTGACTGCTGATTCTTCCTGAAGATTTTCTTCCTGAGTCTCTGGGACTCCGAAGATTCTTAAGTTGTTTCTGTTGAGCTTATCATAGACTTCTATTTTCATCTGTTCCCATTCTTTGAGTAATTTTTCCATTGTTTGATCATTTGCTTTGAGGCTTTTTTCCAATTTCTTCTGCTGTATGTAATTGTTATGTATCTCATCTTCCAGTGTACTGATTCTATCCTCAGCTGCTGTTAACCTGTGGGAAATCTCAAACATGTTTTTCTTCAATTCATCTACTGAGTTTCTCAGACCTGTTATTTGATCTGAAATTTCCGTTTGGAGTTTTCTCATTTCTATCTTCATATTCTCCTGATTCTTTTTAGTTTTCTCTTCTATACTTTGTTTGAGTTCTTTGAACATGTTCCATATTGCAACTCTAAACTCCTTATCTGAGAGACTGACTAGGTGGTTGGTCATGTTCAAGTCATCAGAGTTGCCATCTTCATTCTCTATGTCTGGCACTGGCCCATGTTGTTTCCCCATTGTCACACTAGTACTGCGTGTTTTTCTACGTGTTGTGATTGTATTCATTGGCTAAATGCTGTGCACCGTCGCGAAGGGGAGCGAAGCAACCGTGCTCCTCTGGCTTCTCCCTTTCTGGGCATGTCGACTCACCTCCACGGAAGGCTCACGGGAAGGCAGACTCCCCAGAAAGTTCACAGGAAGGCAGGCTGGCTGATGAGCCGCACCAAGGGTGAAATCAGGCCGAAAATGCAGGACAGCAGAGTAGAGAGGCAGAAGGGTGCTGGCATCTGAGATCCAGCGAAGTTCAGTGGCTCCTCCCTTTCTGGGCATGTCGACTCACCTCCACGGAAGGCTCACGGGAAGGCAGACTCCCCGGAAAGCTCACAGGAAAGCAGGCTGGCTGATGAGCCACACCAAGGGTGAAATCAGGCCGAAAATGCAGGACAGCAGAGTAGAGAGGCAGAAGGGTGCTCAATATTTGAGATTTCTAACAGTCTTGGGTGTAAATCTATGGCATAGTGTTAACTTTTACACTGAGCACCTAAACAGGAATGGACTCTTATGGCACTCTTTTTCATTTTTGACTCAGTTCTCTGCCTTCAAACATCAATTAATCAATATGTTTGTTTCTTCTTTTAGAGCATCAGTAACTGACCATTTCCCAACCTTAATATGAAAATTGTATGTGTCTACCCCAAACATTAAAAATATATTCAGGGACCAGAGAGATAGCATGGAGGTAAGGCATTTGCCTTGCATGCAGGTCAGTGGTTCAAATCCTGGCATCCCATATGATCCCCTGAGCTTGCCAGGAGCGATTTCTGAACATAGAGCCAGGAGTAACCCCTGAGCACTTATGGGTATGATCCCCAAAATATTTTTATATATATTCAGGGAGCCTGAGTGGTGGTGCTAGAGGTTAGGAGTCTGCCTTGCAAGCACTAGCCTAGGATGGACCGCAGTTCAATCCCCTGGCATCCCATATGGTCCCCACAAGCCAGGAAGGAGCAATCTCTGAGCTCATAGCCAGGAGTAACCCTGAGCTCAATGGGTATGGCCAATATATATATATATATATATATATATATATATATATATATATATATATATATATATATATATATAGGCCATATATATATTTATATATATTCAGATGAAAGAATATTATATCCCTGAATAAAAGCTCTTTCCATTAAAATCTTGAAATTGTACAGGATTTATCAAACAACTGATAGGCTGTATTTTATTTAAATAAATTCCCGATCTATCCACTAACCTGCAGAAGCTCAGCATGTAAGAGAAGTGTATAGGCAGCTTCTGTATAATTCTCACAGTCTCGGTGCAAATCTCGAAGCTTGTACAAATATCTGGTAGGAATGAGAAAAAGGAGACATTTTGCTCTTTGGAAGTAATGGAGCAGTCAGCATGTTTACAAGGAGGCTTCAGCCTGCCTTCCGGTTTTCTCCCTCCTCTGGATGATGGATCCTTTTTTCTTCCACAAAGGAGTCTATTACTTCCTACTCCTTTAACCCTTTGTGCTACTTCCTATCTTTTCCACTCCATCCATTCTACTGAGAACTCTTCATAAAGCAATGGTGTTCACATGCATATAATTCATCAAGATGCCCTCAGGGAATTCCGTGGAAACTATTGAATATATTCCCACAACATTACACTAGATCATGTCCAAGTTTGTCAATAAACAAAGTTTCATGGAGTCCAGGCTAACAGTCCTAAAAAAAGGAAATATTCTGTCAGAAATTTCCATCAGCTTACCTTATATAGATGTCCTCTCTCTTCTTCTCTTTATAAAAATTCTACAAAAGTAGTCACAAATACCAATGTAAATTATAGAATTTTTATGTTTCCTATAAAATGTTCAAACCAAAATGTTGCTTTTTACTGATGCCACTTTTCATAAAAAAGGTGATTTGTGTCCCTTTAACAAATATCCCTCCCCCAAAGAAAAAGAATATTTATAAAAAGATACTTTTAAAAATTGGGTTTGGGGGTATGAGAAATGTGAGTGAAATCTAGGGGAATGGATAGCTGACTCATAAGTAAACTTCCTAATAATGATTTCACAGGGTATGACAGAAGTTATGGTTTATATAAAGATTTATGCAGGCTAAGGGAAGGGCTCATAAACAAGGTTCATCTCAAACCCTGGTTCCCTGAGTGTCAGAGGGTGTGGTCCCATAAGAAAAGAAGGGGGTGCATGGTGGTCTGAGCATCTAAGATCTACGGTTGCAATTTCATCTGTCAAAGGGAAGGCAAGACCTTGGAATTCTAACATCAAGAGGTGCTACAAACCTGCTATAGACATGTATTTGGAGGCAAGTTTGCCTGTGCCCAATAATTCTAATACACAAAGAAATCAGAAGTAAAAAAAAAAGAAATCATAAAAATGGCTGAAGAATGGCCTTTAGAGATAGTGGAGTCAAATGCTCTTGTTGCTTATTCCAAGTTCATCTCCACATTTATCCCAAGATCTTTGGCAGCTAAAACCTGTGAGTCTGAGTTGAGTCTTTAGGACACATACAACATACAGGTGGTCCTACAATGCATCTGCAACCCCTGCAGAGCTGTGCGGGTAGGGGTGGCTGCAGATCCCTTTTCATCAGCCTGGGGCTCAGCTCTTACCAGCACATTCACTGTACAGCTCATGCGGTTTTCCTTGCTTTCGTCGTGCATTATGATGGTCCTGTAATCTAAGAGATTCTCTAAGAGGCTGCTGACCAGGCGTACAAAAAATTCCCCAGATCCGGAGAGATATTTATGTTTCCGGCAATGTTCGAGGAGCCTGGATGGGTGAAAGGAGATAAATGCCGCATGCTACACTCTTTCTAGAACCTGTTCAAGCTTCTAGTTCACCAGCCTGGGAAACATCCTATCCTCACCTAGGAATTTACATTGAAACTCAGTCACTCAAACTCAAGTTTTTTATAGAGTACCAACACCATCTAGAATTTCAGATCACAAAATCCATTCATTCATTCATCATCTAGCCTTTCAGGGGGCCTTAGGTATATTCCTCCAAACCAATATTCAGTCAACCAGGTGGCAATTCAATGAGAGGGTTCAATGATGTGTAGTACTTGGGCCCTTTGATGCCAGGGACCAAAAGGGCAGTGCTGGAGGGAATAATATTATACCAAGAGAGAATTAGGATGTGGAGCAAGCTGTGAAGAAGCAGCCTACTTCTTGGTCCCCCACAATGTCTTTCTTTAAACGATTCTGTTTAATTATGTCAATACCTTTAGAAGGGAACTGCTGCAGAGATCAATGTGTCATCTAAGTAAGCTAAGCACATTACTTGAGTGGAAAGAGACAACTCCCCAATTTTACTCTCCTTGAGGCCTCACTCCAGGATGCTCTGTGGCCCATGGAAAGTCATGGACTGATACCCACTGGGAAGAACCCAGTACAGATCCACACATGCAGTTTCTCAGGTTAAGTGTCAATGGGAAAATGGCTCCAAAGAGTTAGTCCAGTCTCTCAAATTACTTTTGTGAAGCAAAGATTTTTGAGGTTCTATTTTTCTGAGTTAGCAGTTAGGTAGAATGAAGATAACAAAATAATACCTTTATGCAAAAATAAAGAAACACACAAAATATTTTTAGGTAGAAAATTAGCTGTAGCAATGCAGAAAGGCCTCTTCACTCCTATGTTCAGCAGCACTGCTCACAAAAGCCAGAATCTGGAAACAACCCAAGTGCCAAAGAACAGATAAGTAGATAAAGAAACAATGGCACATGTATATACAATAGAATACCATACAATTGGTAGCAAAAATGAAGCCAAGAAATTTGCTTGTACATAGATGGATAAGGAGAGTATCATGCTAAGTTAAATGAGTCATAGAGATCCACTTATCTGTGGGATATAAAACAAACAAGAACATAATCCCATAATAGGAGAATAATTCCCAAAGACAGTAGAAACGATGGGTGGGAGTGCAGTTAGGACAGAGAACTGATCAGTTAAAGAAGTACTATGACAATAATTGTTGGAAATGATAACTTTGGACAAGAACTGGGAAATGAAAGGAAGTAAAGTGATATGCATGATAGCCCTTCAGTAACAATATTACAAACCACAGTAATTAAAAGGAAAATAGAGTGAGAGAAGAAAAGTGTTTGCCACAGAGACAGGCTGAGGGTGGGGTGGAAGTTGGGGAACTGGAGAGTAACTGGGGATAATGGTGACAGGAAATGAATACTGATGAAGGAATGGGTGTTGGAACATTAAATGACTAAACTTCAACTATCAACAACTTTTTAACTCTGTATCCCATGGTGATATGATTAAAAATAAATAAAAGAGGAAAAAAGAAAAAAAAAGAAAACTGTAGGATAAAAAACTAATTAGCTTTTATTTGTTGATATGTTAATATGTATGCAGAATTTCTTAATTTGATAGTATTAAAGATGTGAGCACTTTTGCTCAAGGCCAGCAGTTTCAATACCGGGCATAAGGCCGCCATTCTGCACATGCCCCCTCTCCATCTGCCTGCTCTCTACGGCTGGCCAGGAAAACTTGCACATTTGACTCACATCAGATAACAAACGTCAGCAGTGTATTGTTGAAATCTCATTCACCTGAATCCTATTTGTGGCAGTGACCTTCGTGAATCTAGATTATTTGATTGGTCAGCAATGCTGCAAGTCAGTTTTTTCTCTACCACTCAATGAAACAATCAACTTGCAAATTTGTTTCTCAAATACTCACAGTTTTTCCAGCAGGTCTTTGTATTGTTCATCTCCTCGTCCCCCTTCTACCTGTTGGTCCAGCTTTGTGATCAACTCATTCTCAAACTGAAAGTAGAGTAAGATTTTTCTCTGGTGAATATTATATCCTTAGGACACAAATGATGTGCTAGATTTTGCCTCTCTAGATTTAGCCTCCATCATTATAGAACTGTAAAGTGTTTCCAAAACACAGGAGGAAAACCACACTCCATAGTATCCATTGATCGTACATAAATCCCTACCCAAATTTTAGAGACCAGTCTTATGTTACTTCTTCCTTTGTGACACAACTGCCAAAATAAAATTATCTAAGCCACATTTAATGTTTTCAATAATGCATTCTGATTTTCTATTTTAGAAAATTAAATCAAGGGCCAAAGCATGTGCTTTACCACTATTCTATCCATCCATCCATCCATCCATCCATCTATCTATCTTAGTTTTGAGGCCACACCATATCACTGTGCTATCTATCACTCTATTTTGACTTTGGGGCCACACCATATCACTGAGCTCTCTCTCTATATATATATGTACATATTTTATATATACATATATATCCTATCTATGTGCTATCTGTCTATATATCCTATCCTATCTATCCATCCATTTATCAGCCCATCCATCCATCAATCCAGCAGCACTCAAGGGTTATTACTCAAAGGTTCCTCCTTGCACTCAGAAATCTCTCCTGTCAGGCTCAGGTGACTATATGGGATGCTAGGAATCAAACCTAAATCCATCCTGGGTCAGCTGGGTGCAAGGCAAACACTCTACCACTGTACTATCACTCTGGCTCCATCATTGTGCTATAATACCCAACCTCTTGTCTACATTTTTTTTTCTTGTCTACATTTTAGCATATGGAATTACACTTTTGCAGAGCTACATCACTGCAATATTTCCCCTTCAATTCTAATATACCACATAGATAAGAACACTGAAGCACTGAGGGGAAATGTATCAGACAAACTGAGATCATCAAATGAGAGTCCTGTTGCATTATTCACATAGTTGCATTCAAAAGGTTTCCCCTCTGCTGCCACATTACCCACTCAGCACAGAGCTGGATTCAAATGTACCATGTCGAATGTTAACCATCCAGAGATGGGGTGCTGTTTTATACATATAAAAAAGCAACACTGCTGAACCTTACAGCAGAACATTTCATTTTGTCTCTAATTAGAAAATAAAAACTAAAGGTTTCAAATAAACTCTGAATGGTATCATTTAGGCTAATACTTCTCTGTATTTACGAAAATAAGGCTTGACCAGATGTACATTTGTAAAATTAGAGAGTTACTATTCTTACCATGTGGAAATCGCCATTTCCACTGAAATTGAACTCACACTGCATCATATCAAAGAAAATGGGGATGGTGGCTTTCCGGAGCTCAACTTCAGGGGTCAGTGTGACCTCCAGAATGGGTCCCACCATGGATGGGATGAATTTGAATTTGTGGGGACCTGAAATGAAAGTAAGCATGGGTGTTAAAAATCAAGGTCACTGGAAGCAAAAATGCTACACTCTTCCTCCACAAGGCCCATCAGAAGAAAAAAAGCTAATGAGGGTATATAAGTTCAGTTCCAAAGTGTCTAATGATGGGATTCTAATCATATGCAGATACCATCATAAAGATAGCTCACTGTTCAGGTTCCAGATGAGTGTGAAACCCACAAGGCAATGTTCACCTCCAGATACAGAGAAAAAAAATCTCAGGGTCACTGCGATTGAAAGAACTCACTGTGGGAAGTGTTTGACCTAGGAGTGGACCTGCTCAAGATTATATACTCACCCAGGTTATACCAGATGTCCCGGATTCTAAAGCCGATTTCCTTTCTCATATCCCCATATCTAGGAAGAATATCATAAAATAAGAGAATGGTTTGTAGTGGAAGTGAATACATATCACAAAACTGAAAGGAACCAAGAAAGTTGAGGTTTCTGTAAGTCACATTTACTTCATTTCATTTATGTTTTTAGAGGTTATAGGATCACAACCAGTGGTGGTTGAGAGTCACATTCAGCTCTGTAATCAGAGATTACTCCTGGTAGCACTCAGGGAAACCAGGAGGATCAAAGATTGAACCAGAACTGACCCTATGTAAAGGAAGTGTCAGTCAAGTGCCCAAATCCTTGTATTATCTCTTTGGTCTTTGTTAGGGCACATTTACTTATTATTTATTTTATTTTTCTTTAACGAAGCAAGACAAGTCATACTGACTGAAACTTGCTTAGGAAAATACAAAAAGAAAATAATAAAGGAAATTCATATTCAAGAAAGAAAACAAATCCTCCAGAGTGGGAAAAACAATAAAAAATACAGAGAGAGAAACAATCAAGATATGAATTCAAGGACAAGGATGTAAAGAGCAAGGCCTCACACTAAAGGCTAGGTCACTTTAAGCTGATGTCAGTACATTAAAAGCCCATATACAGCTCCCAAAGAGAATCCTGTACACAGACAAAAGTTCTCTAGGAGGCCAATCACCACACTGAAAAAATGGCCTAGAAGATGAGATGAACAAAGTCCTCAAAGGAGAAAAGAGAAATGCTTTGGTTGCTGTGAAGCAAATAAGTTCAGAATATAATAAACAGTAAAGTAAAGAAAAACAAATGATTTATGTGCCCAAAGTGGAAATACTAGTCTTTGGGGTTAAAGCTAAAAGTTTATTCATTTTATTTTGATTTTGAGGTCTCACTCAGCTGTGCTCAGGGCTTACTCTTGGCTCTGTATTCAAAGATCACACTGGCAGTGCTGTGAGGATCAGTTGTGGTAATGGACTTCTAACTGGGTCAGCCTGTGCAATTCAAAAGTACTGTGCTATCTCTGAGCCCTGCTATTATATGTTAAGGCACAGTTATACAGTAGACAAAAACAAACAGCTTATCTGTGCTACTGATTTTCATGATTAGAAAAGTTTCTAAAAAGGCTTTTCTTGATAATCAATAGTTGATCATAAAAAAATAACCCAGAAACAAAGGGATCTATGGAGATTATTGGATTCCAAATGAATCAAAGCCACCTAGAAATTTCCTTGAGAATTCAGACCTGGTCTGTCCCATACCACATATCATAAATCAGAGCAGGGGGAAAGAAAAAATAGGAATGGGCTACATTGAACATTACATAGTTTTCGGGGAAAATTAATGTTCACCTAT